>NC_081207.1:31157033-31374533 GCF_902713425.1 Acipenser ruthenus
ACCAGTGAAGATAATTGTCTTGCACAATACATTCTTTGCTGAGAGAACTGAACACATCCTTTTCTCATTTATTTATTTTCTTCTTTTTAAAACAACCGCACCACCAGAAAACTATTAGCGTGTCCCAAAGTATTGAGCCCTGCTCTTGTTAATGACATAATAGTTGGAAATATGATTTAATGGGTTTCATTTTAAGGCAGACTGTTCTCGTGGCTCCTAATACAAGACGCTGTGTGTTTGCAATAATGTAGCGTAGTATACTACATATAATGCCACACAGTCTTTAAACCAGGATGAAGACCATTCCCATACTGTGTGTATCAAGTGCCTTTCATCCCTATTAAAAATGGACATAACAAACAGACCTTTCAATAGTAGACATTTGCATTTACTTTAAAATTAAGTACTTAAGTACATAAACATGAAGGCTGTCTTTAGTTATGTATCCTTCAAAACTTTGCCCATGCCTGATTTCTGTCTGCTTTACACACAATGTGAATGGGATGCAGAGATGGAAATAATGAGACCCCCATTGCATAACGGATTGAGCCATTCCAGGTTTTATATAAAGCCAAGTTGAGCAAGCCTGTGCCTTTCATCTCTGTGGCTGCCTCTAAACTCAGTAATGACTAATCAGCATCCCAGCAATGGCTCAAACTGCTGTGCAATGGGAGTCTTCTTGTTTAGGTTGTACTAGTAAACTGCAGTTGTTAGTCTTAGTGCTGAAAAGGGACCACGGTCTGATTCATGGGGCTTGAACTACTCATTTAACCTGCAGAGGGAGCCCCCTGAAGGAGCAGGTCTCATTGGTAACAGCTGAGCTACAGTCGTGTAACTGCAGTTGCAAGTTTCATTTAACAGACCTCAGCTGGTCACTGCACAAATGTGAGACTGTACTCTTACATAAAGACAGACTTGTGTGCAATTATGTGCACCACAATTTAAAAAAAAAAAAAAAACATAATAATTGATTATCTGAATGTGTAAATGCTCTTTTCAATGTATAATGAGCCCAGTTCCATTCTGAATTTTCAGCTAAACTAAACCATAATACAGTGAATACCATTACTGTCCCATTCATATGCCACATTGACTAATTGTACAAGTCATTATTATTGAAATAAAGAATGTTTATTTTTATTTATTAATATATCTAATACTGTATGTTATTGTGATATCTAAAAGGGACTTATTCAAATGATGATATCCTCGCAAAGGAAAGTTTGCTGCACTCTGTTGTAGGGAACTGTCCGACTTTCTAAAGAAACTAATCAAAACGTGCATGACTTGCTTACATTTTTGTATGCAGACGTATTTATTGAATTCCCTTCCATGGCAGGAGTTTAAAATGAAGAGTACTCGTGTGTGGTCTGCACATGACCTGTAAAGATCTATTGTTCTTTTTCAGAATGCAAACATGTTATGACTTTACATATTTAATCAATGCAGTAATGAAGCGGCTGTTTTTGGAGGTATGTCATACGTTGGCTTATAACTGTTCGTGCAGAATGTTGACTTAAGTAATACAAACATTTGTTTATTGCCAAGCAATAACAGATGTGTTTACATGTGTTTTATTTTGCTTTACATAGCTTAACTCCTTGAAACTATTAAGTACATTTTTTTTACTTAACTAGTAGAATTGTCTTTCGAACATTGCAAGATTTAAATATTTAATAATGCAACACGTGTCTTAATTGCAGTATAATAACACAGTAATTACATATATGGGTGTTTAGTTACAATGTAATTGCATATTTATTACAACATCAAAGGTTAAAGCAATTGCTATTTTTGAACAGTATTATTGCATATACAGTAGAATTACCATGTAACCACATAATTGACGACATAATGTAAAGTACATATACATTTTTTTCAGTGTTTTAGTTATCCAGGGGTCTGGTATATGTCTACACGAAGATCAGATTAACACAGAGGCTCATTTCCTTTATGTAGTGTTTTAGATTTTCAAAGACCAACACAAAAGACCTTGAATTGCCAATAAAGGCCCTCGATTTAATTTTAACACATTGATCCTGTTCTAAGTTTTATGTTTGTTTTGAAACATAAAATATATATTCAAAGGAAATTGCTCTTAAAAGCACTGTGCTCAGTGGCAAACCCACTGAGGCCTATCAACCCAGTTTGTGTAGAAGTCTTCAATTAGCAAATGTACATGACAATATGTTCAGTTCATGCAGTATAATACGTAGAATACAACAGATGTTTTGGACCTTGTTGTGTTCTTTCTATCAGTAAAGACAAAGGGATGCTGCTTTAATGCATATAACTAAAACACTGAACAATAGACTGATTTATTCCCATATCTCAGAGGCATGACTGTGCATTAACTGATGCTTTTAAAATCAGACAGCCTCTTATAAATAGAGCTGAACAAAGGCCTATCATTTAAATCAAAACAGCTAAACATAGTTACAGTATCTGGTCGAAACACAAAAAACATTAAGTGTTTCCGCTTGTTATGTTTCTTAGGAAAAGATGCCATTTTGTGGTTCTTGTAACATCTACATTTATTCAGCAGAAACCTGCGAGGAAATTATTTGAATCACATCTGTGAATAGTTTAATCATACTGCATTATTTTACAAGGTTTTTTTTTAAATTAATGGTACACATTTCTTTACTGTTTGTATCATGTGAGTTTTTGAAAGAAAAATACATGTATTTACTGTGAATGCTTTTTTTTTTTCATTTGACGATTGTGGGCCTAACCCACAAAGCTTTAACTCATGAGTCATTTAAAAATAAAAAATAAAGATTTAAATAAGAAACTCAGCTCAATCCAAAATGATAAGGTATAACTAACAAGCAACAAAGTAGACCAGCGTGGCCTGTGCCTTCATCAGTGCACACTGAAACCTGTGTGCTCTTTTGCTTCTTATTAGTCGAACTGTGTCAATAGTTGCACACGTTTGGAAAGATGGAAAGACAGTGCGAGCAGACTGATAATACTGAAACGTAATGTCAGCATTGCAGAGCCCCAGACATCCACTGACGTTGTTGTTGTGGTTGTAAACCCCTTGTTAAAATTAGTAATAAGATTTCAAATAAAGCATTTGACACATGAGTGTTTAATCAGCACGATACAAAAAACACCCAGAAAAGAAAAGGAAAGGAAAGGCAAGATTAAATAAAAGATGAGAGGGTTGAAATGAACCAGATGATAATAAAGTCACAGGGCTCTCTTACACATTCATGCGGAAGGCCACAGTATTGTCCTTGACATGTTTTTGCTGTTCAGTTTTTTTTTTGTTTTGTGGCAGTCCTTTTCCACTGTGTACCTTGTGTTATGTGAGCCTGTGTACAGCCAGGAAGCTTAGCATCTTGTATAGAATTGTTTGAACCTGAAGTTTGTGTCTTCATTATTAACTAGCTTGCTGGTTTTAGTCTCTTCGTTAAACATAGCACAGTTCTATTTGGTTTTAATCTAATGACAAAATGCTTAAATTATTGAAACTACAATTTCAAATACACTAAAAGGAGTGGTAAATACCAGTGTATATTGCACAGAATTGAGCCATACCAGAGTAAATTGCAGCATACCATGCAATACACTACTACTACAAACAAAAAAAAAAAACTCAATCCATAATTCGTTGTTGAAAATAAACAGAATGGACAATTCCAGAGAACAGCCTGGTTTGCAATTATTAAGGAATGTTACTGTGTGAGAGCTAGTCGCATGACAATGATAGAGAGTGTTCTTTTTCTTTGGTCAGGCAGAAGTCATCGGTTTCCACTTTGAGGTACGAACTCTGTTGTTTACGTGTTATTTTAAATTAGGGGATACCTTTGTGAAGAATTGGGCCGGCAGAGTCTCAATCAAGCAATTAGGACGGGGACGGGCGTCAGCCTGGTTGGCTCACGTTCATTGTAACACAGGAGGTAAGGATGGGGCGACCCCGGCCATTGGCACGGGAGAGCACAGGGATGGATCGGGGTCACCCTGCAGTATCAGAGCAGGGACAGCGCCGGTCATGCGGAGGGCACAGGAAGTATTGGGGTCGTAACACATCCCTCTTTAACACAAAGCCAGCTTTCATCAACACTCTTTGGAGCTGATAATTATCTTTGACAAAATTCATTAGCAAGGACTTATAGAGACATCAACGACCATAAATTCCAGGGGAAAATACATGCACAGGAACAATGTCCTACACACATTTCACTGCGCCCTTTGACAAAATGTAATGAAGTGTGTACATTGTCCCCCTCATCAACATTTGAACTCTGAGCCCATCAGCATGAAAACTTTGTTTTATAAACTTCCTAAACCAGTGTGGGACGCATCAATCATCACCTTGAACAGATCATAGACAAACACTGACTCTTACCTTCCCAGTTTGCTGCTATTCAACTCAATTAAAGAGTCTACAGCCTTTTTAAGCATAATTACATTGAGGGCACTGGAAGTTTCTACTATATTGTTGTTGTTGCTATTAACAGTAACAGTATATAATAATAACTTGTTTTTTCAAAATTCTTTATGCAATATATGTCATACCAATCTAGAAGTGCAGCATTATTGAACCGGAGTGATAAGCTGTCAAGTAGATTTTGCCTGACCGGACATACAGTGTGATTCTGACCTTTCAAAGAGTGACATATAAAGAAATTAACCATTTGATGCATGGATAAATCTGGTCATTCACTCAGTACACTGCACATGCTACGTCCCAATGAAAAATAGTGAACATCAATATTAAATATTAACCAACGTTTATGTTTAGCCTTGGTGTCAGGGCTTAGTTGAGTTTAGGATTAAGTCCCATCAGAATTCAGTACATGCATCAAAGGAAATACAACAGAATATTCCACATCTTTGATACATTCATGATTTCAGGCTAAAGCCTGTGTTTAACTGGGCTGCATTCAACTATTTGCAAATGCTCAAACATTTGCAAACGTTCCTGAATATTGGTGTTATGGTTCAAGCTTTTTAGTTTCTGTTGGGTGTGAATAGAAGCTGACAGACTGGAGAGACGGTGTGCAGCAGTGGACACATTTAGCAAATGCTTGAGTAGTTGAAAGAGGCCCTGGTTTGTGGTGCTCAGTGTATTTTAAATCAAATAGTCACTGGAAGTCACTTCTGTGAGCCTCTAGAATAGAAGCTAGTTCTGCGACTGTTCCATTTCAACTTGCATGCATTACTCCACAGTGCAGTCCTGGAAAGCACACTCAAAACCATTGCTCACTACAGAGCGTCTCCACTAGTGGAAACCCCTCTCCCGCTGATAGCATGTCTGCATGCTTGTGAACTTTGTCTATCTCATCTGGCAGTGATTGAAGTCTGTGTTACATCCTGAACATTTCCTCCCCACTTGACACTAAGAGATAAGATTCCTCAGTGCAAGATTATTTAAGTTATATAAGTTTCAAGTGACTAGTTTTCATATCTTGGCCAACGTAGATTGACCTGTCATTGAACTTAGCCTAACTCTAACATGCTCTATAGTAATGTTTTTGTTTTTAGTAATGTATTTACTGAGGTGCATTTAATTACAGGTTTGTATAACAGCAGTATAACAAAATGTAAAACACTATGGAAAATGTACATACTTTTTTGATAAGCTGTTAAGAAAATACATTGTGATAAATGTCTGGACAGTACACTTGCTTTTAGTTCAATTTAACACAAACCTGTTGTCCTTTTAAAGCACATTGTGTTACCTTAGATTAAACCTGTGTAATGTAAAGTATCTGTTATTGCTGGGTATTTATTACAGTAATTATAAATGCATATGAATCCTCTTTGTTGGTTTAAGGAACTACTCGGAATGGAAATTTCTGCTTTAACTGTATTCAGAGCTGTGAACCAGACACCGAAACCAGACACAGATTGATCTATTAGCTGTGCTCTAAGACAGCGGGTGATATGCCAGAGCACCTCGCTATTGCTGCTCCTGAGCTACCCTCAGGTGTTTCGTTTCTTTGGTAATCCTGTTCTGTATGCATCATTACCTACAGTGATGTTTGGCGGCTTTTCTTTACAGCTCGACTTTTAATTAACCTTTCATCGCAGAGCTAGTCAGTTTCTAGTCAATGAAGCATTGCATCTACAGTATATGAGACGCGCTACTGTGAGCTGGAGTTTCTACAACACACTGTGCTTAACTGCAATAGCAATTATCTAATATAAGTGTCATTGTTTGCCCTCCAGTCTGCGGTATTGAATCTTGAAAGTGTAGTTTGTAACTAAGCTGTCTCCTGTTGATCAGCTTGGCAGGACTGTCTTGTACAGGAGACTGTGCTCTCCAAGGGTTGGAGTCGGGTGTGTAAATAAACATGTGACAAAGTACAGCAGAGGTTTGTATTTTCTTGCCATTAGAGGGATTGAGTAAAATGATTTCCATTCTATATAACTGGTCCTGTTGATGAAGATTGTCAGCCTGTCCCTAAATAGAATGACAAAGAAAGTTCTAAGGTGGCTGTGTGGTCCAGTGGTTAAAGAACTGGCCTTGTAAACGGGAGGTCCCCGGTTCAAATCCCACCTCAGTCACTGACTCATTGTGTGACCCTGAACAAGTTACTTAACCTCCTTGTGCTCCGTCTTTCGGGTGAGACGTAATTGACTCTGCAGCTGATGCATAGTTCACACACCCTAGTCTCTGTAAGACGCCTTGGATAAAGGTGTCTGCTAAATAAACTACTACTACTACTACTAATAATAATAATGGTCTATAGGGGAGAGTTTGCCTTGCTATTGAATTGGTCTTGACGAGGGAACCAGATCAGACGCGTATGTACCCATTCACACGGACATGATCTATAATAATAATAATAACGATTTTAGAGATTCAATTGCTATTAAATTACTCCCGGTATCGGTACTATCCAGTTTAAGTCATGACTTTAACTGAAATACACAAAAATGCAAAGGATATGGATTAATATATATATATATATATATAGACTAGGAAAGATTAATTACATGCTTGCTCCTATAGGATTTCCAAACGTGGATAATAAGAAATGATCGACGGGGATAGCTCAAGGGAATTTGCATAAACCCCGAACTGTATAAGGATAAATTTAATTAAAATGTATAAAATAAAGGCCATCGTTTTTTATTTGTATTTTCATTTTAGCTGCCCAATTTCCACCCAGACGGCAATCTGTCACGTCTGCGGGTAATCTAAATACCTTCATCAAATATTAATAGGGCTGCTCTGTTTGAAGCCAGACCAAACACCTTGGCCCAAAGAGTCCACACTGATAAGTTAAAATGCTAACTGTAATTATTAAAAGCAAGTTTCCATCACTGTCTTGTTAAAAAAGCCATGTAATCACTGTTGTATTATACTGCGGGTTGAAAACTGTTTCAAATAGATCAGTGGAAAGAAATGAGTAGCCTGTCATACACAGACAGCACTTAACACTGCATTTTTTATATTAGATCTATAATTAATTATAAAGATCAGCTACAACCTAACTCAAATTCCCAACATTGAATTTGCTATTTTGGACGAACCCAGTTTTTTTTTTTTTTTTTTTTTTTTTAATATTAAAGCTGTGCTCTTAAATTCCTTTTTTATATTAGTTTTGCATCATGCTCGACTCTGATTTTTAATCAGAACAGTATTTCAGAATATGATTCCAAAAGATTATATTTTGGGAGATTTGCAGTACATATTTTGCATGCGTGACAGATTGCGCAGGTTTTTTTTTTTTTTTTTTTTTTTTTATCTGGCTGGATAATCTGCTCTGTGGCCGGTTACCCAATATAAGAAAACCACATAACTCTTAAAAGACGCCCAGCATGTTAATTTAGTTATTTTGCATCACAAGAAAATAAATAAATAAATAGATAGATAAATCTGCTTTAATCCGTCGTTTTGGAAGAAATGTTACCCCAACATAAAGATGGGGTCTAGTACGGAAAAACAACAATGCGTTTCTAAACTCCCTTAATACAAAAAAAACAAAAAAAACTTTAAAATAACGCAAGGAGTTGATAAATAAAGCGCTTCTTCTCCCAAAGAAAAATGTTACAGTATTCTTAACAGATGCCCTGAAGTGCAGACAATAAATGCATGCCGTTATACCAGAGACGCTTTGCTTTCTTTCGTGCGGGGTGTAAGAAACTGTAATCTTTTGACCTAATCCGTGCACGCGTAAATATATAAGATAAAAATCCTCATCATAATAAATAAAAAAGTAAAAGCAAACAAGTGAAAAATGCAATTATACGCTGCAATCTAATCATTAAATACCCAACCATTAGAAGTAAATCATTAATACATTAAATAATAACAGCAAATAGCGAATAAATTCCTTATTCGAGGTCTTCGTTCTCCCTGTTCGTTTCTTTTTTATTACTGTTACCTGTTTACTTCAGTATTTAAATGCATAAACCTACATGCGTAATAATAATAATAATAATAATAATAATAATAATAATAATAATAATAATAATAATAATAAACAACTACCAAATGCAGGGGATCTTAAAGAGAGCACTGTAATTGTGCAGTCAGGCAAGGCAAGGCAAAGTTGTTGTCATGAAAACAATACCTGATTCCTTCATTAAGTGAGTAACTGCTGGGAATTCTTTACACGATCAAAGTTACTGCAATGTGAAACAAGAAGCATATCTTTCCATGATACATTTATCTGCTCGGGTCCCTGTGCCATCAAAAACAAACAAATTGACTTGGAGAAATCCTGCGAATGGACCTAATGCTGTTTATTACAAGCGCTAATCCTTCAAATCCGACCTGAAATAATGTTTATCTTTTGGTGGTTTAATTTCTAGTCTTTAAATCTGCGGTCAATCGCAGCAGACTGTGTCATTTCTGTGACGCCAGTACACAAGATTGCCTTTTTTTAAAGGGGCAAAATAAATAAAATGACGTTTATATAACCGATGTTATGTCTGATTCAGCACAGTTGTTTCAACTGATTCAATCGTATATCAAATAACTGCTAAGTGTGGAGTAGTGGTTAGGGCTCCGGATTCTTGACCGGAGGGTTGTGGGTTCAATTCCTGGTGGGGGACCCTGCTGCTGTACCCTCAAGCAAGGGTACTTTACCTAGATTGCTCCAGTAAAAACCCAATTGTATAAATGGGTAATTGTATGTAAAAATAATGTGTAAAAAATAATGTAATTGTATGTAAAAATAATGTGATATCTTGTAACAACTGTAAGTCGCCCTGGATAAGGGCGTCTGCTAAGAAATACATCATAATAATAATAATAATAATAATGATTTGTTTAGCATTAGGGTCCAAGTCACTTGCCTATTCAAATAAAGTCCCACCATATACGCTGTATCCTCTGTGCACATGTTAGTTAATGCTAAATCTCGTTTTACTTGAATAGTTTCCCTGCACAGTGGCTACTTTGCAAAGCTTTTTCCATTTTTCCCCTTTTTTGGTGAAAGCAAAATAAAACAGAGGCAACACAGCGGTAAATGTAAAGACCTGCACCCAGTCAACCTAAGTTGTTTAATAATTGTTTGTAGGACATACAGTACGTGTGGCAAAAACACCACCGGGATGTATAGTGTGGTGGTATTAAGATCTGCCACTGTCTTGTTTTCCACTTACATTTAATATATAATTATTTGTTTTCTAACAAAATAGTCGCGTTCACCTTTAAACAAAAAGACAAATTATAATACCTGTAGGCTATAATTCTCTTGTAAACCCATTATTCCCCACATTGAGTGTGTTTTCTAGGAGTGATGAGTAAAAAAATGCAATTCATACCCATCTCTGGTTACCTTTTATCATATGCATTTAAATAAAGACTGCAAGGTAGTTTCAACACTGCAAAAACAAAAAAAAGAGTTTTAAGAATGGAACAAAATCTTTATATGCAACAGATTTAAAAATACATCTTAATCTTTATTTTAATGTCTGAGAATATACTTTAGACGCACACAAACAAGTTATCAAAATTGTGTGACGTGTCTTTGCAGTGCACAGTATAAAAATAAAACAAGACGTGTTTAAAATGTGTTGCTGGAGTTTGTATTTATTTTTCATGCGTTTGGTTTAGTTGGCGCATATTCATACAAGCTGGCATTTCCTTTTTATAATAATAATAATAATAATAATAATAATAATAATAATAATGATGATGACAGATCTATTGACCGACCACAAACTAGATCTTGTAAACGTGGACTCAAATGAAGCCCGAGGGTGGGTGTTGTTGGTTTGATCTATAGATGACCCCTTAGTTGCCAGAATTATTAAATTATTGCAACGGCTCCCAGACACAGGAAACAAAGACGCATTCATCCCGCATTCCTGCCTCGTTTGTTAGTGTGAACAGTATGAAAGTGTTTGATGCCACTTCTCATTAAATAAAAACAATTTGCTAACGCTATCGTCTTTCTTTTCTGCCTTGTAAAGTTCATTAATGCTCTTGACTGAATTGTGTATGTACTAACAATGTTCCTTTTTGGAGAGCCGAGTCAAGCTCATGAACTTTGATCAACTTGCTACATATAAATCTGCTGTCTGAACATTAAAGAGGGAATCATCGCTCGGAAAACAAGGTTTGTTTTTCATTTCCTTTTCTTTAATTCTATAAAATATGTTATTTTACATGACCAAGAGACTCCTTTTGCAAAGTCACATAATCGACACGTTACCACCCCCCATTGAATACACATAAGAAAAAACACAACATAATGTTAAAATAAAGATAAAACATCAAATACACGTTTAAATTCTGACACACAGTAACACATTAAAACACTGATATTTAACATAACACTTAAAATGACCACATGGGGTAGGAAGACGTTGATTTACAACAGGAAACAAAGTATTACCTAACTACAATTATTGTACAGTGCATAAATAAGTATCTAGTTTTAGTTGCTATCCGATTGCATCCTCCACTTCATTTACACCTCCTGACAGTCAATACCATAAAATGAAATTGTGCAAAGCTGCCAGTGCTACATCGAGCTCCCGGAGTGTCGGGTTGGAATCGTTAAAGAATGTGGCAATGTTCATGGGCAATTCGTTTAGTAGTTGCGGAGTCCATCTCTCGACATCTCGGAAGATCATTAGTGCATAATTGAAGGCGTTACATACACTTTCCACCTTTTACTGCCCAGATCTCAGCCAACCTGATAAAATAAGGTGATACAAAATAATTATTGACCTAAAACTTTAAAAGACGGACACAATATTACAAAGATTAAACTAGCCTATATGTAGACCATTAAGAACAAGACCCTATCCCACGTCCTCTATATAACAAACTGTAGACGGGTTTGATATAAATCCATAGGGTTCGAAATGGAACTGTTGAAATTAGAGACTTCTCACACCCCATACAGTCACATTGGGACCCATAATAAATGGTTTCAAAATAGGAAGCATCGAATGATCAAACCCATTCAATAGAACCACAGTGCTAGGAGTACACGTTAGTAGTTCTTACCTACCTCATCTCTTCAGCACGGGCCTGAATGCAGTTATTTTGTCATCCTGTTGTATTAGACACTCTTCACCGAGTTCTGTGGGTCCTTGGTCAGATTTCACATTTTGTGAAAAACCTGGACACGTAATTTTATATTAGTTTTAAATATTCAAATCAATACGTTTAGTTCCAATCGGATCATAAAGTAGGCCTACTCAAATGTAACACCATATAGTCTTATAGTTGTGCATAGTTTTATAAAGAAGTTGGCTTAACTTTTTTTGTTAATATACAAACGGCTACACAGAGGGGGTAAATGGGCAGGTATAAGTAAATACATAAATACATAAATAAACAAATACATAAACAATGTTGCATATTTGAAAACTGTGTAATTATGCGCCGAAGTTGTTAAAGGAGGTCCTTTTCTTCACTAACATACCTTCCATTCCTGACGAATATTGGCACGTATCGGACAACACGGGAAACGAAGAACAATGCAACTGGAGAGACTTCTGGTTAAAAATGGAAGTTCTATAAACCTTGTTAGACTGTGGGAGGTCCTCGAAAGCATGCCCTTTGGTAGAGCGGCTCCTCGCTTCTTGTTGGGCCCTGAGTTCGCTACACAGTGCGCCACTAACCATAGAATGCCTTACTTGGAGCTGACCGTCTGCATTTACAGTCCTTTCATCACTGTTATGAGTTCGCAAAATAACACCGGCAGCTGCCGTACGTGCTAAAGACCAAATTCTGGGTTTGTCTGATGTTTCATAATGATGAGGAACAACGCCATTGTTTGGTGCTATGCTTGACGGTTTAGTTATTGCGTTTTCTAAGACACCCGACGCCATAGACGACCCGTTCTTATTGCATGAAAACGCGTGGAAATGATTGCGCGTAATAGTCAAGTTGCAGTCCGTTTTCTGTGGCTCCGCCGTCATGTCTCGCTGGAGAATCTGGCCTTGGTGAGGTGTTTTCTCACAGTCGCTGTCTAGCTTTGAGCATTCCTCATCCTCTGTGTCATCCAGATCGCTCAGCCTTGAATCACTCTCTTTACATTCTTTCGAATCTGGAGAATAGAAGTATTGACATACATTATTAATATCCATTCTATATTGCGCATGACCAATATTTAATATGTTTTATAGGCCCATGTACCTATAATTGCAATATAATCAGCAATGCAATAATAATAATAATAATTATTATTATTTGTTTATTTAGCAGACGCCTTTATACAAGGCGACTTACAGAGACTAGGGTGTGTGAACTATGCATCAGCTGCAGAGTCACTTACAACTACGTCCCACCCGAAAGACGGAGCACAAGGAGGTTAAGTGACTTGCTCATAATCAGTATACACATATCATTTCATGTTTCAAGTTGCATTCACCTATTTAGGAAATTCAGCAAATGTGGTGTATGCGTTTCCACCACCACCTGAAAATAGGCTATAATATTATTGAAAAATGAAAACTGGGAAAACTTCACTTGATATCAGTTATCTAAAAATATGTGAAATAGATGAATCGCATACCTTTATCTAGGCTTTCCAGGTCACAGTCATCCCTGTCTCCCTTTTCAAGGTCATCTTTCCTCTCGTCTCCAGGTTTGTTCTTTGGGGACCAGGTCATTTTGTTTTCCTTTTTCAGCCTCCTCCTGGCGTTGGCGAACCAGGTGGACACTTGGGTCAGAGTCATTTTGGTGATGATGGCCAGCATGATCTTCTCCCCTTTGGTGGGGTAAGGGTTTTTCTTGTGCTCGTACAGCCACGTTTTGAGTGTGCTAGTGGTTTCCCGAGTGGCGTTTTTGCGCCTGGCTGAACCATTAAAATCAATGGTGCCATATCTAAGATTAAATAAATACATAGATAAATATATACATACATAAATAAACAGGTTATTATCGTGCAAGGGTATTAATCAAAACATACTGCTGGACGTGTATGCGATGCATATTTTAATACAAAAGGTGATTCTTAACGCTTATTTTTTTTTTAGATAGTGTTCCAAAAGTTAGTCATATAACTTATTATTACGTCATATGGCATGTTGTTCATACAGTACACACACACACACACACACACACACACACACACACACACACACGACTTGAGTAATACATTATTTAAAAACAAAAAAAGCCTATTTGCACTTTTCATCGACCCTGTAACACCAGCAATGTACTTAAGTCCTGCAAGGGCACCGTTACACGAGAGTATTGACCTTCCTCAACCCAAAGGAGTTTACCTGTCGTACTGGTACTGCCCCAGGGACTGGTCGTAGTGGTAACAGGCAGCAGATTGCGCAATCCCCGCGTGCAAACTTCCAGCACCATCCTTAATGTCGTACTGAGGGTTCTAGAACACCAATGATTCGAAGGTAATGCAACACCATTATATTCTTCTGAACACAAAACAACGTTTCCATTGGTGTTGAATAGTACTTTTTTTATAATGATACTATAGTATTAAGTATTTGCATAGGTCGAATTTACATTAGCCTACATTACACCACACACTACACAACAATGCGTTATTATAAATCCTGCACATCATCTTGCAACCGGGACTTTAAAAGAACGCAGCATTTTACTACCATTCATGTTTATGATAGTGCAGTGCGCTACTTTAAAAATTCCACATTGCACTTACACGAATCAATACAACTTTTAACGTGCTTTTGCTGGCTTGAAATTCAAAGTCTATAAAGCGTGTAAATGCTGCACTCACCAGTGTTGAATAGAGGGTGGACGGGTCTGTGTTGTAGGGGAAATAGTTGCCATAGTTCTGGCTGGCTGCTGCATAGGGAGAGCTGTACATGCCCAGAGCTGCGTTGAGCTCAGTTCGAGTGCTAGCCAGCAATCTGTTCTCGTAAGACGGACAACAAAAAGCGGCTGCAGCGTGGGCTGTACCAGAAGAGCCATCGGGCACAGATCTGGAGGCTGAATCATAGCAAGTCGTGCTGGGGTTTGCAGACACAAAAAACTGCATGAATAGAATTTTAAACACAGATATGATTAATGGAGATAGACGGAGAACAAATAATAATAACGTAATACATATTTACATAGAGGTGATAGGTATTTTTAATTAATGAATTTGAGCGCACCGTTTTAAGACGGTTCATTTCCAACATTGAAAACTGATACTTTAAATTAACATTTTGTTCTATGAAAAAAATAATAATAATAATAATAATACTAGCTGATGGACAATTGTGAAGTACCAGTATGTTCACGATACCACTATATGATTCCTCACTGCTGTCTGGGCTGCATCTTGCCTATAGGTAAACATACTACTTCACCTGATCTGCCTGACAACAACACTAACACCTGTGTCGGGACGTCATTTGTGAAAGAATATATAGAAACAAAGAATGTAAGAAAAACCTTACAATTGCAAATTGAAACGTAAATAAAACGAGTACAGAATACATTTCGAAAACCACAAGCTTTGAATCACACGCTTTATAACAAGTAAAATAAATCAGAGAGCACCGAATTTTGACATATTTGCCTAACTCGTGTATGCAGAGTGACTTGTCTAAGTTATAATTGATAATAATAATAATAATAATAATAATAATAATAATAATAATAATAATAATAATGATAATTAGAAGTCAGAGTGAAGTCCGAACTTTTCCCAGATGTGGTCCTGCAGAACATGTAGTAAATTAAAATAGGTATGCAACTGTTTATCTCAAATAAGAGCTTCGCATGGCATGGAACTTGAGCTAAAAAGTCCTAATGGAAGGTGAATGTTGCCCATCCTTACCTGCGAAGTGCTGTTGTAAGGATATCCAAACTGAGAGAAGGACATTGCTGCTCCTTTTGTTACCATCGGCAATATTTTTTTTTTTTCCTGCTGATCGATTGTAACCAAAATGTACTTCAAATGCACCTACTCGCACACATTCCCACGTTTGGCCTTTTACTCAATAATAAATGATTGCACTTAGAAATTACAGATATCTAGCACGCACTTCAGGGCTTTATGGAGTTTTTTTGATCCTCAGAAGGAAAAAGAAATACAAAGAAACCCTACCTATTTTGCTTTTAGCAAAGGAGGGTTAAACGCATAACGTAAGTCTTGCAAGATATAGTCTCGGCTTGTTGTATTATTTTCTGCTCTATAGTTCTTTTGCATTCATCCATGGAACAGTATCAGCGTGACGTCATAGTAATCCCGAAACGACAGGACAGCAAGGATATAATAATGTCTTTGCCAATCATATCTAGCATCACATTTTCTTAGGTGCATGTATCCTCCACGCCTGTATCATGCTGTTTCAATGCTGTGCTACATCGCAGGACAAAAGCCGGCATCTCCAAGGGTTTTGTAGATGATCTTGTTTAACATTGTTATAATTATAAATTGAGATGAGCTGTAAAGAAGGGAGGGAGAGGGAGAGGGAGAGGGAGAGAGAGAGGTGTGTGTGGGGGGGGGGGGGGGGGGGGGGGTCATTAAATTGATTGTTATTTACAAGAGAGATACTTTTGTGTCTGGCTGTTGAATAAAATGTACACCAAGACTAAAATGCAGTCTATATCTGCATATATTTCCAGATATCATATCATATATATATATATATATATATATATATATATATATATATATATATATATATATATATATATATATAATATAATATATATACATGTATATATACTGTATATATAAAATTAAATGACATATTAGGGGATTTCTGTATACCGCAATGCAAATGTTTTAAGTGTGTTTAAGTGCGATAATAATCAAACAAGTTCCCCTCTGGCGGGGGGTTCTGAAATAAGTGACCCCTTCCTCTGACTCCTCTATCCCGTCCGCTCTGTGGCAAAGGGGCCAGCCCCTAATTAATGATGATGATGTTTCAATTTTTCTCTATTAGATACATACATGCTCCCAACAGAAATGAATGTAAAGGCTTTGACAGGTCAATGGAGGGGTGATTGATGGCTGCCTTGAGACCAGCGTAGCCATTACGAGCAATGCGTAATTGCATCAATTAACAAATGGATATGCCCTTGTTTAACCACCCAGTTACACGCTGAAGATTTGCCTTTGAGATGAAACCAGGAAAAACCCGATTTCAAGAAACCATCCGTTCTGTTCTAATTATAAAGCAGGAGAAGAAATCGTTGAGAATCGTGTTTCAATTAAGCAGTTCTGCACAGATAGGCCACACAACACCTTTTAAAAATAGTATTGTTATTTTAGTCTTTATTGATGAATGTGTGTGTGTGTGTGTGTGTGTGTGTCAGTACCTCTGTGTGTGTGTGTGTGTGTGTGTGTGTGTGTGTGTGTTCTATTCTATTTGCTTTGTGATATCAGTGTTTGGGTTTGATATTTTAATCTTGATTCTAATAGTTACATTTTAACAAGTTCACTTTACCTATTTACCACTTAACGTTTTTTAAGTTTTATAATGATGCACCAAATCTTCCAAAAACAACATTAATAATATAAACATGCCACCAGATTATGATATATTAAATTACCAATTCATTTAATTTAATCATGTGGCAAAACAAAAGTACGCTATTTATTTATTTATTTATTTATTTATTTATTTATTTTTGAATAGAATGCACTTGGACACGGCACGGGCCAAATCTAGATGCAGGTGATCATTAAATGCGATTAAACAAACAAACAAAACAGTGGAAAACTGTATTTGATTTCCTGTTAGTTCTTGATGAAAAGTCTGATAACTCCTCTGCGATCTTTATGCTATTGTACGATTCCTCTTCAAGGGGCGCTAGAGCGCTGCGTGAAAGAAACGAGGGTAACAAATCACATATTTTGATAAAAAGAGATTAAAATCATACAACTATGTTACTTATTTAAAACGAAAATGGGACATAAGTCAATAGCAACTAAACGTTTGGGTTTATTTCACTTGCATGCTGGCTGGTGTAGCTACACAGTCACAGCAGCAAAAATACTCAAAGCCGTACACTTGATAAACTACTTTCAATATACAGCCAACGTGAGCATAGCCGATCTCCGAGTAATCCAGTTGTACACAGGGACTGTCCTATGAATAAACATCTTGCTGTTTATTAACTGAGACTGCCTGATGCATAGACAATATGAGCAGGATTTCAATAAATCAGGTGTATCAAATACAATCTGGAGTCTCTCTCAGTCAAGTACCGACTCAATGCATTTTCACTGCGAATAGATGGGTCCAAACAGCGCTTGCAGAATACTCCA
Organism: Acipenser ruthenus; assembly: GCF_902713425.1. Lineage (NCBI taxonomy): Eukaryota > Metazoa > Chordata > Actinopteri > Acipenseriformes > Acipenseridae > Acipenser > Acipenser ruthenus. The sequence goes on from NC_081207.1 coordinate 31,174,667, forward strand.
TGGAATAATTTACAGAAAAACAGCGGAAGACAGTTTTAGAGCAAACGTTTTCTCTTTAGGCGTTTGCATAGCGGCCTATGTTTTCCAAACAAATGTACATCTGCTTTTACCTCTTCCGTTTTTTCCGAGTGCTTTGAGATGTGTCTATATCAGGAGCTATATAAAATAATTCCGGTCATAATCAACGCATGCATCCATTCATGCATAAATACATGCAACCGTCCTATAGATAAATACATTCCCGACCCCTTCAAACAGATAATCTGAACTGAAGACAGCAAGAGCTGGCGTTAATGTGTAATATGTCATGCTTGTTCTTTGCCAATGTAAATTAAAGAATAGTGATATGTAAGTGCGAAGCAAAATGGAAACCTTTAAATTATGATTATGACTACGCATTTTTTTTTTTACATTTCAAATTACTTGAAGCTAAGATAGATAGATAGATAGATAGTTAGATAGATAGATAGACAGATAGCTGTCCAGGTCAGTATTTCAATGACAATATTATTGGAGTAAAGTAAATTTTACCCAGTTTTATTAAACAAAGCTACATAGTTTGTTTTTTATTTTTGATGACAAGTTAAACCAAGGTTAATATAGTTGGAATGGAATATTTCTAGACATGTTTCTTTCCAGGTGCTTTTCTTCTGTGTTAACGGTATAGCTATATAGCAGACAGGATCACGCATGAGTGCGTAACTACATCTGGACAGACTAATGCATTATTTATACACAGCAGTCACTGTGGCTCAAACTCAATACATCTCAAATGAACGCTAATTGTTTTGACTAACCTAACTGAACTATTTGTAGGTTCTTCCTGCTGGTTGATATTGTGTATGTTGTGTGGTTCTTATTAAATGCAGTAGCTCTTCATTAAAGAGTCTCACACTAAATGCTGCATTTTAACGAGGATCTATCTATCTAGTGCACATGTAGAATTAAATATAAAATAAAGCAGAAACAATAATTTCAATATTTATCCAAGTTATTAATCATTTCCCTGTTTTCATGGTGCTGTTTAATCAAACGTCTAGACATGTCTCAAATTATTTTTAACACATTAAATAAGCCTTTAGTTTCAAACATACATGTGCTGTGCCTCAGGAATGTGGGGTCTTAAAACAGAGAAATACCACACATGCCATATTTAGTTTTCTATTCAACCTAGCTCTTATTGGTTCTGAGTTCTATTGCTCTTCCTTGTGCCAGATTCAGTAAATATTTACTTTTACAGCATTTACAAATCTCAAGCAAGTGATTTCGCAACATTACAAGGTGCAGTACTGACTTAATGCTTAGTTAGTTTAGCCAATTAAGATGCAGTGCTGGATTCTATTCATGGAAAGCATTAATACAGTCCAGCATGAATACAGTCCAGCATGAATACAATCCAGCATGAATACAGTCCAGCATGAAAACAATCCAGCATGAAAACAATCCAGCATGAAAACAATCCAGCACGCAAACAATCCAGCAACCAAACAATCCAGCATGAAAACAATCCAGCATGCATACAATCCAGCATGCATACAGTCCAGCATGAATAGAATCCAGCATGAACACAATCCAGCACGCATACAATCCAGCATGAAAACAATCCAGCATGCATACAATCCAGCATGCATACAGTCCAGCATGAATAGAATCCAGCATGAATACAGTCCAGCATGAAAACAATCCAGCACGCAAACAATCCAGCACGCAAACAATCCAGCACGCAAACAATCCAGCACGCAAACAATCCAGCACGAAAACAATCCAGCACGCAAACAATCCAGCACGCAAACAATCCAGCACGCAAACAATCCAGCATGAAAACAATCCAGCATGAAAACAATCCAGCACGCAAACAATCCAGCACGCAAACAATCCAGCACGCAAACAATCCAGCATGAAAACAATCCAGCACGCAAACAATCCAGCATGAAAACAATCCAGCACGCAAACAATCCAGCACGCAAACAATCCAGCACGCAAACAATCCAGCATGAAAACAATCCAGCACGCAAACAATCCAGCACGCAAACAATCCAGCACGAAAACAATCCAGCACGCAAACAATCCAGCACGCAAACAATCCAGCACGCAAACAATCCAGCACGCAAACAATCCAGCACGAAAACAATCCAGCACGCAAACAATCCAGCACGTAAACAATCCAGCACGCAAACAATCCAGCACGCAAACAATCCAGCACGCAAACAATCCAGCACGCAAACAATCCAGCACGCAAACAATCCAGCACGCAAACAATCCAGCACGCAAACAATCCAGCACGCAAACAATCCAGCACGCAAACAATCCAGCACGCAAACAATCCAGCACGCAAACAATCCAGCACGCAAACAATCCAGCACGAAAACAATCCAGCACGCAAACAATCCAGCACGCAAACAATCCAGCACGCAAACAATCCAGCACGAAAACAATCCAGCATGCAAACAATCCAGCACGAAAACAATCCAGCATGAAAACAATCCAGCATGAAAACAATCCAGCACGAAAACAATCCAGCACGCAAACAATCCAGCACGCAAACAATCCAGCACGCAAACAATCCAGCATGAAAACAATCCAGCATGAAAACAATCCAGCATGCATACAATCCAGCATGCATACAATCCAGCATGAAAACAATCCAGCATGAAAACAATCCAGCACGCAAACAATCCAGCATGAAAACAATCCAGCATGCATACAATCCAGCATGAAAACAATCCAGCACGCAAACAATCCAGCACGCAAACAATCCAGCATGAAAACAATCCAGCATGAAAACAATCCAGCACGCAAACAATCCAGCACGCAAACAATCCAGCATGAAAACAATCCAGCATGAAAACAATCCAGCATGCATACAATCCAGCATGCATACAATCCAGCATGAAAACAATCCAGCATGAAAACAATCCAGCACGCAAACAATCCAGCATGAAAACAATCCAGCATGCATACAATCCAGCATGAAAACAATCCAGCACGCAAACAATCCAGCATGAAAACAATCCAGCATGAAAACAATCCAGCATGAAAACAATCCAGCACGCAAACAATCCAGCACGCAAACAATCCAGCACACATACAATCCAGCATGAAAACAATCCAGCACGCAAACAATCCAGCATGAAAACAATCCAGCACGCAAACAATCCAGCACACATACAATCCAGCATGAAAACAATCCAGCACGCAAACAATCCAGCATGAAAACAATCCAGCATGAAAACAATCCAGCATGCATACAATCCAGCATGCATACAATCCAGCATGAAAACAATCCAGCACGCAAACAATCCAGCACGCAAACAATCCAGCAAGCAAACAATCCAGCACGAAAACAATCCAGCATGAAAACAATCCAGCATGAAAACAATCCAGCACGTAAACAATCCAGCAACCAAACAATCCAGCATGAAAACAATCCAGCACGCAAACAATCCAGCACACAAACAATCCAGGATGAATAGAATCCAGCATGAACACAATCCAGCACGCAAACAATCCAGCACGCAAACAATCCAGCATGAAAACAATCCAGCATGAAAACAATCCAGCACGTAAACAATCCAGCACGCAAACAATCCAGCATGAAAACAATCCAGCACGCAAACAATCCAGCATGAAAACAATCCAGCACGCAAACAATCCAGCATGAAAACAATCCAGCATGCATACAATCCAGCATGAAAACAATCCAGCATGCATACAATCCAGCATGAAAACAATCCAGCATGCATACAGTCCAGCATGAAAACAATCCAGCATGCATACAATCCAGCATGCAAACAATCCAGCATGCATACAGTCCAGCATGCATACAATCCAGCATGCATACAATCCAGCATGAAAACAATCCAGCATGCATACAGTCCAGCATGCATACAATCCAGCATGCATACAATCCAGCATGAAAACAATCCAGCATGCATACAATCCAGCATGCATACAATCCAGCATGCATACAGTCCAGCATGAATAGAATCCAGCATGAATAGAATCCAGCATGAATACAATCCAGCACGAAAACAATCCAGCATGCATACAATCCAGCATGAAAACAATCCAGCATGCATACAATCCAGCATGAAAACAATCCAGCATGCATACAATCCAGCATGCATACAATCCAGCATGCATACAATCCAGCATGCATACAGTCCAGCATGAATAGAATCCAGCATGAATAGAATCCAGCATGAATACAATCCAGCACGAAAACAATCCAGCATGCATACAATCCAGCATGAAAACAATCCAGCATGAAAACAATCCAGCATGCATACAATCCAGCATGCATACAGTCCAGCATGAATAGAATCCAGCATGAATACAATCCAGCACGAAAACAATCCAGCATGCAAACAATCCAGCATGCATACAATCCAGCATGCAAACAATCCAGCACGAAAAGAATCCAGCATGCATACAATCCAGCACGAAAACAATCCAGCATGAAAACAATCCAGCACTGGAGCCACTGAACTCTGTACCACACTGAATGATTGCAGACATAATAAATAAAGGATAAAGGGCAAAAACAAAACCAAAAAAAAAAAAAAAAACATTTGATGCGGTTTAATTTAGAATTAGCTACAAATATCAGTTTTGTAAAAAATAGTTACCGGTAGTAAAATTCTGTTTGTAAAGCAAGTAAACTTTTCACTATTAGACACCCCTAAAGTTCTATTTATTAATCTATAATTGCAAATAATATTTAAGGAGTAAGACACAATCATCCCATCATACTTATGTCTGGCCTGAATGCCAATTAAAAGCAAGCAATTTATAAGTGTACTCCAAGTTCCCCTTTAATGCCATTACCTGTCTGAAAAGTTCAAAGTGGGCGTTTTACAATTTATCATGACAATTGCAATGTATTTTATGAGCACATAAATAAATATGTCAGTTTATGCAGTGTTTCTTTCATGTTTGACTAAAATGTATTTGAATTATTTACACCAGTAACATAAACACCAGCGGTTTAAAACCGCTATAAACCACGCACATCACAGAATCAGAGGCAACAAAACCTACAAGCACTTTAAAATACATGTGCTTGTTTAGGGGTTTGCACCTTTTCTCTTAATTGTTAGACTGGCATTAATCAAACTTAAGAGGCTGTAACTTTTCAGGTTTAGTTGGTCATTAAATGTCTTGAAATGGTCAAACTGAGAACATATTTGTACAATGCAGAGGTCTGAGCAGCCATTCGGTTGAGACTGCTTTAAATAATCTGAAAATAGCAATCCAAATATAAATGAAATGCATATCTGCTTAGTTTGCAGTGTTTATCTTGTCAACATGTGTACATTAATTTAGTAGACTGGAAAATACAGTATGTATCCCACTACTTCTGTCTCTTTAAACTACTGGACCATATGTGAATGGAATTGACCTAAAAAAACACACATCTGGGCTAGGCAAAGGCTAAAACAAGCCCAATGTCACCAGGATATGGCAAACAAACACTAGGCACACCTGTGCATGGAGGGGGTAGCTGGCACAATGGGTTACTCTAGCGCCATACACTATAAACCCTGATAAGTCAAGGGTATAAACTCAATACCCTTAATATAATTGAGTTTAGCTACTCATTTAGTTTTTGTTACAACAACTTTCTCTGGGGCTGACTAAACTCATAACATGTATATTCATGTAACTTAATCCATTTGAGTTAGCTTTACTTTTTAATAGTCAAGTTAGTTTGAACATTTGTATTTCATTTAAACAATAAAAAGTTAGCTGAGGCAACAGCATGTGCAATCAACAAGCTATTTTATTAGGTGCCAGTACAACACTTTTTATGGCATCATTTAGAAGGGCTGGAACCAGGTAGATACAGAGATGCAGACAGAGGGAGACGGGAGGGAGGTCACATCCACAGACTGACCACCGAACGGGGGGTGGGCAAACACAACAAAAGGAGAACACATGTAAGGGAGCAGGCGAGGGCACAAGAGACAAGCAAAAACAACACACTTGTGCAACCACACATACACAAAACAACAACACAATAAACAACAAACAATTCCAAAAATAAATTGTACAAGTACCGCAAGGGCTGATGGGAATCTAGTCCCCTGATTCTACTTAAACCATTTACGTTTGAAAAAAATGGAAAAGGACCAAAACAAATGAACTTCAGCTGGCGTCCAAACAAACTCGGTCCGTTTGCTTGCAGACAATTGTTAACAGCAAGCACGTTGATACAAAGTTTCAAATTAAACAAACCAGATTGAGTCAGTGTGAAATGGACTCAGAGTGAATGCAGCTAGAGTGCTCTTGTGAGGGTAAGGGGGACTAAGATTCACTATGTTGCCATAAATACGTTAACCTTCTCCTATAGCGCATTGCTTATAATAATGTAAATATTTGTTTAATATACTAGTGTGTCAAATGCACTGAAGTTGGATTTGTAAAAACACTGTGTATCCTGCTTGGAAGCACTATCTGCTCACGAATGGTAAAATGAACTCTACATTATGAACGGTTATTAAAGCAAGTGTTTGTTTAATTTAACACTGGAAAAAAAAGTTGAATTAATAAGTAATTACAGAAGGAGCCACCAACAAGAAATAATAAAATCCAATAATTAAGAAAGCTAATTTGTGTTTGTAAGTCATGCCTCGGGGGAAAGCAGGGAGTACTGTACTCCCTGGACTTCCTATTCTTAGTCTTGCCTGACATACCTTCAGGCAGCACTTCTGGTCCCTAGCTGCACATCCACTGTAGTTTCAGCTAAGAAGAAACTCAAACATGGTTTCTTGAGTCAAGCATTTCTTTACGCTAAGTTAACTACAGAATTATTAAAAAAAAAAAAAAAAAGCTTTAAAGAACTTTATTGCTGCTTGTATTGCTCATTTTATGCACAGAAGCTCTACAAGGCAGGTTATACTGTACACCTCTGTACAAATGTGGCCTCGTGTTTAATGGTCATTAAATGTATGAATTTAAATTGCTCTCAATCTAATTGCTGGCCAAACTGCAAACTGAAGATAATTCTGTACCATGCTGAAGATAATTCTGTACCATGCTAAAGATAATTCTGTACCATGCTGAAGATAATTCTGTACCATGTTGAAGTTTGACCAGCCATTGGATTAAAGAGCAAATCATATTGCATGATAGAGGCTGTGTGGTCCAGTGGTTAAAGAAACAGGCTTGTAGCCAGAAGGTCCCCGGTTCAAATCCCACCTCAGCCACTGACTCATTGTGTGACCCTGAGCAAGTCACTTAACCTCCTTGTGCTCCGTCTTTCGGGTGAGACGTAATTGTAAGTGATTCTGCAGCTGATGCATAGTTCACGCACCCTAGTCTCTGTAAGTCGCCTTGGATAAAGACATCTGCTAAATAAACTAATAATAAATCATGGTCCTGAACTAGTAGTTATGTTGCTTAGAACAGGAACAGGAAAACTGTATTTAGCTGCAACGGAAGCTAGCGAACAAATGTATGTAGCAGAATTTGCTAAACATGCAGGTGTCACTAATAAAAGGTGATTTTGCAGTGCATGATGGGACGGCATACAGCACACTGCCCTTGAACGAGGCTGTCCCGGTACTGTGCTAAAAGTCCCCAAAATCCTGCAGTGCTTTTATGTAAGAGAGCTTTGAAAATAGACTCAAGGTATTGACTGTCAAACACTCAGCCACTTAGATATGACAGGAATACTTAGCCTGCAGAAGAAGAGTATGAGAGAAGAGCTGTGCAGGACAAGTGAGAGGAGAGCAGCTCTAGCATGACCTCCACACTCGCAGACAGTATTTCTGTGTTACAGTCGAGCTGATGAATGATAAACCGAGGAGCATGATCAGGGGTTTGAAAGGTTAAATCAGCGCAGCTCCCTGCAGTGCTTGAAGTCTATTTGCTTCAAATCAGAGACGTTTCTATAGGCTTTCATTCTTATTTAATGAATTTCACAAAATTCTATTTTCTTTTTTTTTATTGTTGTTGTTATTTCTTCATGAAATAGATCAGGGCTTTTTATGAAATAATAATAATATTAAAAACCCCTGCTAGTTTTGAAATAAGCAATCTCATTATTCACGATTTGATATATTCCTGTGAATCTGTAATGGATCCAAAGTTATTACAGAAATGTTCATTCTTGCTGATGTACTGCAAGAAAGGATTTTGGTTAAATATCATAAAAGTGACAGAAAGTAACAGACATTTTAATAAAATGCTCCTTTTAATGTCTGTATATTTCAGTATTACTAACATTGCATATTGTTCTGCAAGCCAGTAATCAGATGGTGATGCGTGATGTATCAGAGAATGCTGTACAAGTTCATACATTCGGCATGTCTTACGTGACTCTGATAAAAGTCTGAAGAAAATTGTTAATGCTAAGAAAACCAAAATATTCAAATGGATCTAAATGTATCACTTGTCCCTCATGTTTACAGGTGCCACGTGCTGCACTGTTCTGTAAGAAAGAAGAATAAATATAATCTATTTATACCTGTATAAATTTACCTTTTCTTCATTTTGGACACAAAGGGTTAAATTCTCAAAGCTAGGTCAGGCATACGCAGTTAGACAGTAAAAATGGGGAGCCAACTCCAGGACTGTGATATAACGACGGGTGGGTGGGTGTATGTGTGTATATATATATATATATACATTATCACAAATGTTTTGCAAACATCGCCTTTTCAGTGTTTGTCCAAAGTTTCCAAAAGAGTGAGTTTGGTGGTAACGGTAAAACATTATTTTTGTTACACATGATTTGACTCACTTTAATTGAGTTAGATTTCCATATGCTATTATTTTCCTTGAGTCACAAAGTAGAATACATGTTGATTTAAAACTCCCTTAATCTCTGAGGCCCAGATTTATCCTTACCACAAAGGATACCGCAGTCAAATGTGTAGCTTACAGTATGCATTTACTGTGCTATGGTTAACAAGGATTTGAACCATGCTTTACCATACTAACTGTATCTCACTGGTTTATCATGCTTACCTGTGCTCTACCATGCTTTCAATTTCATTTTACTTGACTGGTTATCCTTTGCTTTGCTTCTATTCTATAGTATACCAAAGAGGGTAAGGCTACAGTTTACATACTTCTCAGCTGTAGTGATATACATTCTATAAAATATAAAGAGTAGAAAATGATAAACCGACCTGTCAAATAAACAAACAAAGAGAGCCACCAGTTAGTCCCCTTTACTCAGGTCATCTCCTAAACTGAACCTGTACATCTTCATACTGAGGGCCATCTCATCACACAATAAGCAGTCGAGGTATTGAGAAAAAGCCACCAAGATGGTTTCAGAACAGCTATGTTGGACAGGAGGACAAAGTCCAGGTCTACATTGGGGGTTGTTATACCTTCCATGTTTCAAGTCCATTCAGCAAATAGTCCCAGAGATACAGCAGTACACCAAGCAATACAGCAGGTGTCAATCAAACGACTCTCCTGGAAACCTTACTTTTCCAGAGCTCTTTCTTGTGTTGGTGATTGCTTTTGAATTTCCTTATTTCTGACACTGCTGCTTTTACTGTAGTGATCTTCTCGCAACTGGCTTCTCATTTGTGAAGAGCAAACAGGGTTGATAAATAAGTACCCTTCTGTAATAAAAAAAATAAAATAATGTACTCCCAACTGTACATACAAATGCTTTGAACTCTGATCAACAATGATAGGTACCCCATCCCTTGTAAAATATGTGCATTAAACATGGTTATTGCAGGACACTATATATTTGTTTTATTTTTTATAAAGAGATCAGCATTCTGAAATCTAAAAAGAAAATAACGACACATAACGCGGAAACCTGTGAAGGCAGCAGAACGCACCTAGTCTGCAGCTCCAGTGTTCTTCTCCAATCCAAAGTGGGGAGATACAGAGACGTGTATATGATGACATAAAACAAGTACATCATTAAATAAATTAACAGGGGAGAGCCTGTAATCTCTTCTAAATTGGAAGAAGTGCTTCTGATGGACTCGTTCCTACTGTTTCCTTTGCAGGCTCTTCCAGAACTCGGACCATCTGTTCCTTGTTGTGGGTGGTTAAGTGAAAAGTGCTGCCAATACAAATAGCTCTGCTTGATGTTTGTTTGCATAAATTGTTTTGAAAGCTTCATGGAGTTTTTTAGGGATTACTAGCAGGGGCAGGAGCCAGTGGAGAAGGACGAAAAACAGCAAATTACAAGAGGAGTCTTTTTTTCTTTCTTATTCTACAGGCACAGAAGGACTGCAGTGTGGTTTTAAGTGAATTTTCTTATGTAAAAAGATAAGGGTGCGATATGAGCATCACAAAAATATATATATTTTGCATATATAGAATAAACTATATATTCTCCATATAAACTTCCCTGATATGGATGAGTGTAATGGGATAAGCTTTTTAAGCAGGGTACACAATGATCTCACTTAAGCCAGCTACATATATAATATCTGAGGCATGAAGGATTACTCCCAAAAAACCCAGATTGTGGCAAAAAACTCCAACAGCCTTTTTTTGTAGACTTCATTGCAACTGAATGCAGAAAGCGGTCTTTGTTAGACATGAGGTTTACTGGGGAACCCTGATTCAAAGCACTCTTCCCAGGTTTTTCCGGACCGGAAACGATCAGAGCCATTCAATCCTGTAGCAGTTTCTGAACTGCACTTGGAGCTACTGGCTCAGATTAGCGCTAGTTAATTCAGAGGTGGTTAATTCAGAGGCCTCTACAGTAAATCGTGAGCTTGATTCAAATACACACCAGTCTGCCAAGATATGGAATGTGTACATTTCAGGTGTTTATAGCAACTGCCAAAAAACTACATTGAAGAAGAGAGGGAGATTTGTCTTGCTATTTTTCGGAAATGACAGCACTGTGGTATTTGTTTTATATGGGGGGCATCCCCACTCCGGAGTAACCCACAAAAATCTTACACATCTGCTGTTTGGTCTGGAGGTATCAGATTGGGGTTTTTTTTTCTCCAAGACGTTTTGCTGTGTCTAAGCTCCTTCAGTTAACTAGGACACACATTGACATGTCAACAGAAAACTGCATGGGGTGGGAATGCTAGCAGATATTTAGTCTAAGTGGTTGCACAGCCATGTGCTGCAGTGCCTGTGGTACTGTATACTATGTTGTGCTGTGTGCTGCAGTGCCTGTGGTACTGTATACTATGTTGTGCTGTGTGCTGCAGTGCCTGTGGTACTGTATACTATGTTGTGCTGTGTGCTGCAGTGCCTGTGGTACTGTATACTATGTTGTGCTGTGTGCTGCAGTGCCTGTGGTACTGTATACTATGTTGTGCTGTGTGCTGCAGTGCCTGTGGTACTGTATACTATGTTGTGCTGTGTGCTGCAGTGCCTGTGGTACTGTATACTATGTTGTGTTGTTTTAATTGCTATTGGTGGATGGGCTTAAATAGACCTAAGTGACAACCGTCCTTTTTAAAATGTTCTTTGTTTGTTTGTTTGTTTATACAATATTATACCACAGTAAACACTTCTTACTGTGGCTTTCCGAAATACGGTAAGAAAAAATTGTTGAACAGAAATGAATAATAAATTACCAACAAAAATTAAGAAAAAATACCAATTGTTCTGGGATTACTGCACAGCACACATGTTTTTTTTATGTTTTTATTTTTTTCCCCCCAAATTGACAACTGTACCTCATTGCTTTGCAGTGGTAATCCTTTGGTTTAAGCAAACTGACCTGGTTGCTTTCATCTCCAGGTAATTCGTCTTGCAGGGCATAATTCAGAACAGGAGCTTATGCAGATTTACAAAGAGGCCTCTGAGCTTTACATTGCGCGGCCAGTTAAAGCACTTCTGCTGATGACAGTTAAATTGTGGAGGCCTCTGTTATTCATTTGCTACACAGACACTAAAGGTCCTATGATGACCTGCTGCAAATGCAAGCCAGATGCACCTAAACATGCCCTTTGTATGTTTTACTTCATTTCAAACACTACTTCTGGCGCTCAGCTCAAAGCGCCTGTCAGTCATGTCATGCTACAGTATTTAATGAGACTGTATTACCGTGTTTGATGAAAACTTTAAGTGTAGTCGTCCTCAGCTAATGGACTGAATCTGTACCTATTTACTATGATAACAGATAGGATGCTTATGAATGTGACGTAAGGGAACCACTGCTGCTCCCTGACCAGGTAATAATAAACATGCATGACCTACAATTTGTAGTTTCAGAAGAAATACAATTAGATAATGCACAATACAGAAGAATAAAGGAAAATAAATAGATAAATAGACTCAACACCACGATCGGCTAAGTGGTAAATTACCTCACAAACACACTCATAGATTTAAATATAAATAAGTGAGTGTAGTTACCATGGCATCAAAAACCTGGAATTACCTCCAATGTTTGTTTTCAAACACATTTTCCCTTTACAAAGGTATGTTAGACACACTGAAATGTTGGGAAGTTGGCTGTTTTTTTTTATATATATATATACAGGTATATAAAGTAGCATGCCAAATTCTTCCCAAGGTAATACTGAAGGAATCAAAATTAAATTAATTTCATAGTTTTAAGACATAGAAGCGATTTGTATAGCATACAAAGTTGTTGTTGCCCTCCCCCACCTCCACTGTAAAGGTCTCATGGGTAAAAATATTGCCAAGGGCCATGGAACCACATTATTATTAAGATTTGTTAAGGAAATGTCATATGAATCATATATTGAGAGAGTGTGCTGTCTTCTGGCTGTTTAAACTGGTTCTACTTCCTTTGGAAAGATTGCTGGAGCCAAACTCGCTTGCCCTTTAAAGTAGGTGTTACAAGATTGGAAGTAGACTTTGAGATTCTTGCATGAAACATCAAAGCTCTTGTTAGTTTTAATATATATTAAAAGGTGAAATAATACCCCATTGATTGCAGTACTTACTGGATATTGTAAACTAGCTCTGAACATTGCTGCAGCTTGACCTTTGAACCCGGCTCATGAGACCAATTACGACATCAAGTTTCCCAATGGATCCAAGCCTTTTTATCATTAGTGCTAATTTTCATGCTAAATGCCGGGTTATATGGACTTCCGGACTCTCTTGCTTCTTCTCTGTGTCTCGCAAAGTTTTCAAGTAGTCAAATCAAAGTAATTGAGTCCTTATATTATCCTTGAAAACCGATACCATGTTTTGAGTAGTTTTATGTGCTCCTAAATGGCGCAAGAGGTCAACTAGAACTAGTAGAACATGCAATGGCTTTAAATCTTAGCAAAGAGAGCATGCAAGTTTAATAATGTACCCCATATATATATATATATATATATATATATATATATATATATATATATATATATATATATATATATACACATACAGACAGTGTAACTGGTATACTATAGAGATGGATCTATTGATCAATAAATTAACAATAAGATAACAGGTACAGTAACAATAAAATCAGAATAATTATTATAATTAGTTTATAGACTGCCCCTCGAAACAAAGCGATACAGCTTTACTGTACTTTTAAACTAATTTCCATTAAAGCGCTTTGGAATTCTATATCATTAAGGCATTGATGTTGAAATTGCACTGTGTTTCATTTTTTATGGTATTTTAAAAACATATTTACAAAGCAAACACATCTGTGGCTGATTAAAGGAAATTCAGATTCCGCTGAATCATAGTCAGTAGTGTCTTTGCTGATGAAGGCAGTCAGTTGATCAGTGTGAGAATGTGCTCTATCAGTTGCTATGTCCAAGTTTCCTAGCTGAAACGCACAGTATTGGCTAGCGAGGCAGTGTCAGAGTCTCCAATTATGTATCCCATTTGCTGTGATCCAGATGATGGAAACAAGAGATCATAAAGAACAAGAAATAACGAAGAAAAAAACGGTGACATTTAAAGTCTGCCAGAATTTTACAGCATTGGTTGACCTTAAAAGCACTGTTGTTATCAAGCTTTTTTAGAACTCAAAGGGTCTTAAAGTTTCCCGGTGATTTGTTATTTTCAAACTGAGCATGTGCAGCACATGGTGGTAAAAACATGTAACATACCTACATACAAGCTATGTATCATCAGAGAGCCTGCTGTTTACAACAAACAAAGAAAAAAACAACATTTAAATTAACAGGTTTTTATTGTAATGCATATACAGTTTGTCTTTATTTTGTATCTTTAATTGTTTGGTCCATACAAACCATGTGGCCAAGATCAGACAGATGCTACAGAGTTTCTTCTCTTAATGTGCCTTCATTCAATGTAATCAGAGCCAATCCAGCGCTGTTCTGTTCCTTTGCTTATCTGTCAGTTTGCTGAAGAACAAGAGTTTGAGCCCCGATACACTGGTACATGCGGGAGGAGCACGCTGTGCTTGTCATTAACACTTCAAGAAGCAAAGGAAGTTCTTAAGTTTTAAAGGGGTCAGAATTCTAGACCATGGCACCAAACAAAGAAAGTAGTATCCCCCTGTTTCAGTTACTAAAAAAACAGTTTGCTGTTTTTAGGAAACCAAGCTGCTTCAGTATCAGGCTTCAACCATAAGGATTTTCTGAAAGTCTGCTGTTATTCCTCATGTGGAAATTATATCATCTGGTGAGTGGGTCTGTATATGGTCAACTTGTCCCAAGTTGGAAGTTAAGTTGCGATATAAGCCATACTTTCTCCCTCTCTCCCTCTCTCTCTCTCCGGAAGGCAGTGGTCATATCTTTGAGAATGAGATTTCACCGCATGGGACAAACAAGATACTGGGATTAAAGATACACTTCCTTTTGCTGTTCACACGCTGTTTACCAGCACCGGGCTTTATCTGAACTTTCACCAGGAAATGTGGATGTGCTCAATTCAGATCAGAAATGCTAAATTCAGATGACCTGGCATTAAATGGAAACTAGAGCCACCCACAGTATTTCTGACAAGTTACATTTTGTTCTTTCTTATTTTTAAGTCTATAATTGTGTTGAATAGGGAAACTGCTCAAACTTTGAGCTAAAATATATATATATATATATATATATATATATATATATATATATATATATATATATATATATATATATATATATGCACACACAGTGATGATAAATGTTTCCTGCATTTGTAGCATGAATCACATTTAGACAAACTCAGTTATGTCAGCAGTGCTAGTCAGTGCTTTGGACTGCTTATAATCATGCAACTGGACTGGACTGGACTGCCAATAATCATGCAACTGGACTGGACTGTCCAAATTGGAGGCCTGTGCCTAATATGAAAAGCATGCCAGTTACCCCCTATGCCCCCAGCTCATGCAAAGGCATGTCAGGAGCAATGCCCATGTCAGTGTCACTCAAACCTCTCTAGATTATAATAATTATTATTATTGTTATTATTTTAAATTGTCTTTTATGGGCAGCTTGACTCTGGGGAGCCGATAACAAGAGCTTCTAAGCTGGGTCAGGTCAGACCTGTAAGTGTAAAGCGAGAAGCAGAACCACCTCAACTCGAAGTCATCAAAGTTCAAAATAAAAGGGCGCTACCCCCCTGAGAGTGTGGAATGAAATACTCACTGAATCTCCTCCCCCCCACCCCTCCCCAGTCCCTGCCTGACCTATGCTTCCTGGAGAGAGAGATATCACACGACTGCTTTCCTTCACAGCTTTCCGAGTGAGATCCCTGTTCATGGCTGTGTGAGAATCCAGTGATAAAACCTGGAAAGAATGGTCCTGCTAGTCTTCAGCCAGTCTGTAATCCTAATGGGATTGGTCTGTCAACTGTGCATTGATTGCAGCTGCTAATAAAAAAGCTATTGATTGGCACTGGTTAACAGTGGCCTATGCAGAGTACAGTTCACTCTAAAGTTATTCCAACATCAACCTTTTCCTGCTGCCAGGCCTTTTAATGTAATAAATTATGTCGCTTTGACAAGAAAAATTTTTAGTTTTAGTTTCAAACAGGAGTTAATTAATGAATGGAGGAAACGCTTCGAAAATATGCCGCAAAGTGTTAATATAACAAAACCCTTTCTATCAAATAAACTGCACCTTGAAGTAAATATGTTTGTGTGCTGTATTGTTACGTGTGGTCATGTATATGTTGTTCTTTGTCTAAAAGAATACAGTACATAGTGTGAAAATGTATTGTGCTGACATGCTAAGACTTAAAAAAAAAAAAAAAAAGAATAAAAAAAGAATAATAAATGTTTTTTGCCAGCAACAGAATATGTTTCTTCGGGGTTCAGGTGTCTGACAGGCCCTACTTCCTGTTCTGAATTAGTTTCACATCACAGAGAGGCTGGGAAACATCTTTCAAAACATAGTTTGGCTGCACTTTGAAGAGCTTATTGACTGCCACTCATTTTTCATCAGAGATTAAAAAAAACAAAAAACAAAGAGCAGTCTGCAAGAAGATGCATCTGATCATGTGAAACTTACTGTCTGACTCACACTCTGGTCTTACACAAAAATAAATGCATGCAGACTTCTGTGGAATTGCTCCAAGGAGACCTGACCTGTCAATTCTAGTTATTTATCCAAACCTGCGTTCGGCAAAATTATTTATTTCCATGAAATATTCAATGACCAATACAACTCATTAAATTCAATCAATAAATGCATTTGCCTAAAAAGGAATGTGTGCATAAATTAATAATATGTGCAGTACAAAACCAGCTGTGATCATGTTATATCATTGGAAATCCATACCATTTTGTAATACTGTAGATCATATTTATTTCTTTTAACCTTTTATTGCTGGCTGCTATTGATTTTTCTTTCAGTATTTACAACCAAGAGGTCGATGCGTCCAAATGCGGTGTGTGTATGTGTTTTCAGAACTGTCATAAACAGTCTTGACTGAGAATAAGGCAGCAGAAATGAGTCAGATTACTTGAATATTCTACCGAAATAAAGCTCTCAACTCTGGGGAATCTAGAATAAGAAATTAAACACATGTATAGTTCACCATGGTAAATTTCATTTGCATAATAACTGTTGCTCATTCTGCATTTCCTATTCTTAAATGTGCTTTTCTGTGCACAGCCAAGCTTGACAATGCTTCTCCTTGCTGTGCACTGCTGCTCAATGATAGACACCCCAGCAATGGCAGAGAACTTGCCCTCTAGTTGCTTCAAACACAAGCAATGTCAAAAGTCTTCTATAATGAGGGAAAATGAGTTGCACGTTTTTAGAGTCAAAAGGTGACCACTTTTAAAAGGGTTTGGTTCTAAGCCCCTGATGCAAAAGAGCCAAGGATCCAACTCACTTCCTTGATCATCTCACACCTCTAAAGCTCAGCACTTCCTGATCAGTATTGGAGGAAAGCTGCCAACATGGGGCATCGTTTAAAGAGGAGCGTTTACTGTTATGCTTTTAAAAGAGTAAATACTTTCAAATAGTTTCGAAAGTCATTCAAAAGGATTTTCACTGGCTTCCAGCTTGCTTTGAGCTTTGTTTGGAGATTCTAAGCATGAAACAGCCTTCTCCATTCAAATCATGTGGCAAGGTACAGTACATGGGGCCAGAGAGTTGAACAATGCTATACCGTTGCCACCCTAATTTTGTCTTTGATTTTAATTTTGAGTCGTTTTAACACAGCTCTTTCTGGTTATCATTGACAACACTGTTAGATTTGCCCAGTCTCTGCTTAGCGTTGTGATTAGCAACACTTACTGTATCTCCCACATTTAGGAAAATAGTCTTCCTTTATCTTGTCTGATTTCCTCTTATCAGTTGTAAACAAGGTTGTGTTTTGAATCTTCATCTGTTGAAAACTGAGAAAGCTGCCAATCTGTAGTCGTCTTGTCACTGGATGTTGGTTAAGCCAGGCCCTTCGGTTGCTAGTTTGTGGAAATGTCCAAATGTGGAGGCATACCATCAGTTTGGTTCTTATCAGGAGTGGTAAAGTAAAAAGGTGAGTGTGTGTGTGTGTGTGTGTGTGTGTGGGGGTGAGTGTGTGTGTGTGTGGGGGTGAGTGTGTGTGTGGGGGGGGTGAGTGTGTGTGTGTTTTGGGGGCGTGAGTGTGTGTGTGGGGGGGGTGAGTGTGTGTGTGTGGAGGGGGTGAGTGTGTGTGTGTGGGGGGTGAGTGTATGTGTGTGGGGGGGTGAGTGTGTGTGTGAGTGTGTGGGGGGGGGGGTGAGTGTGTGTGGGTGTGTGGGTGTGTGGGGGTGTGTGTGGAATGTCTGTCAGTATCCCTCTTTAGATTCCCCTCTGGGGCAGGGAAAGCAATTGCTATTGAAATGCACAGGATTTGTGCATCATCAAATAATGACTTATTTACTTGCAAGGCTAAAGCAATATACTTAATCTTTCTTTTTTTTAGTCTGGTATTAAGAGAAATTACTTCAATAAAGCTGAATTATTCAAAGTTAGTAAAATGGGTTCCTTAAGCTGAGCCTCAGAGCATCGCTTCAGTGTTTCAAAAAGAATTACACTGCCAGGCTCGACAATTCCAAGAGGATGATAAATATTTGTCTTATTTTGACGTTGCAAAATTGACGCTTTTTTCATTAGAACCACTTTTAGTAATGAGTTTTGCTGAGGAGGGAATCTGAAACTCTGTAGCAGTACAATAATATAACACCTTTATAATAATAGAGCACCTTTTGCTTTTATGTTGAAATTTTCTTCATAGAGAAAAACAAAAAGATAGAACACTGCAGGCTGTAACTCATTTCAATAAAAAGATGAAATCAGGTTTATTCGCTTGCTTTTCGAGAATGTCACCTTATTAACTGTTAAGAGCTAGCTTACCAAGGCAAATACTTAATGTTCACGTTCTGGCAATGGTTAGTCAATACGTAGTAACATATTAATTAACTATGCGAAAAAAGGTATCACAACGACTGTGATATCTAAAAGGATCGTCAACTCAGAAAGTAGCGAGCACCAGAGAGAACTCTATGCTGGTGCTAATAAGATGTGATTTTTAATTCTATTTGTTTGAGGCAAACCAAGCTGTGAAGTATTGGGGCATTGTTTGTTTTACCCTCATTATTTGGTTTTAAACTTTGACTAAATTATTGAATCCTAAAATTAAGGTTGATAAACAAATAGCCCACGATTGTAAGCTTCTCGGTTTCCTTGCAGAGCCTTCCCATGTCATTTAAGGTTAACTGGAGGACCATAGCAGAATTATTATTATTTATTTCTTAGCTGACGCCCTTATCCAGGACGACTTACAATTGTTACAAGATATCACCTTATTTTTTTACATACAATTACCCATTTATACAGTTTGGGTTTTACTGGAGCAATCTAGGTAAAGTACCTTGCTCAAGGGTACAGCAGCAGTGTCCCCACTTGGGATTGAACCCACGACCCTCTGGTCAAGAGTCCAGAGCTCTAACCACTAACTCCACACTGCTGCCCCATACTCCACAGTGCTGCCCGGTATTCATCAGTGCATTTCATTCAGGACCGTGTAGAGGTTAATATGTTAATGAGCTTAAATGACAACCTGTGAAAAAAGGGGATTTTATTATATTTCCTTGCATAACAATTTTCTTTTTTAAAAAAGGAAACATTTGCAGCAGTTTATTTTCAGCACACACTCCCTCCTAAATCTAAAAGCAGTCTGAAGTCTTGCCAACAGGTAATAAGCATCCAGTCTGTTTATTGCTAGTATTTTTCATGTTCCGTAACTTGAATCCAGTGCTGTTTGGGTATGTAGGCACTAAAAGCAATGTAATATGACCTTTAGTGATTCAGAACATCTGCCTACAGTGAAGCTCTTGTCTTAACTTTGCATTCTTGCATTGTTAAAAGTGCATTGGGGTGATAAAGTATGGTGATATTATTTTTTAACCGTTTTAATATTTTTGTGACAAGTCCATTATTTTTCAGATATGAAATTAGAATTCAACTAATATAATTTCTGTAGTGTATCTGTGTTTTTTTCTTTGTTTTGAAGTTTTTACAGTGCAAAGACAAATGTCAAAGTGATTTATTCATACCCTACAAATTTCAATTTACCCAGCGAGGAAATTGTTCAATATTTAAGAATAATATACTTCTATAACACTTCAGGGTTGCAAATTGGATAGCAACTATTTGCATTCTCTTTTTTGATGCAGCACATTTTCCATAAGCAGTACACATTTATATGACTTTTTTTTTGTACATTTGCTGTTGGACTTTCCTAATACGATGCGATGAACATAACCTGCTGATTAATTGATTTATTTATTAGAACAAAATACTGGTATATATAAGTGAACATTCTTTTGCAGAATATAGATCCTGGCGTGTTGGTTTTATTCCTTGTATTGACGTTTCATCTGATTCATTATGCATCCATCAGGATGGACAAGATGCATTTAGTGATGATATTGGTACATAAATCTATCAGATATTGATAAGTGTTGCTTTATATCGTGATGTTTTACCATTAATTGATTAAAATGCATTACTTTTAGGATGGGACTGTGTAAAGATGCTAAGTGGTTAATGATCTTCCATTAAAATGTTTGAACAGATACATATATGTAAGTCTAAAATAAAAACAAGCTAGAATTAATGATTAAAAATGGTTCCATCCAACAATACTAGCTTTATGAACCATACCCATACCTAGCAAACATGCACTGTGTGAATTTAAGTTATTCATTTACATATAATATTTATTAAAAAAAAATACTTTTCAGCTATGTAGAAGCATGTCCTTTACAGTTATTTAAAAAATCTGCTGTGCTGTGGGTATAGAAGGGGATCTCCAGTCTTGTTAATGTAACTTTCATCCACGTGTTCTTAAATCAGCTACTGTACTGTAAGCTGGTTTCTGCATATGGAAATAAATGGGACTTGTGAACACTTACTGTAAGACTGGCTCAAGGACAAGTAGATACACTCTGGGACCCCTGCCGTTTACGTAATGTCTGGGAGTTACAGCGTGGTGTGAAAAATCAACCCTTTCAGCAAAAGGTCAATAAAGTACTCAGTAGATGATTCAATAACCCCTTCAAATCCCCTGCCTTCCAGTGGAGAGAGACGTGACCCAACTTCAAGTCTTTGTCACTCATCCTTTACTGTACCATTTATTATAATGGCCTTCGATATAAAGTGAAGAAGCAGGTTTCAGTTTTAATTACAGTCACTCAGCTATGGATTTTCTGAATTAAAAACAATATCCTATACTATACACTATGCTGTATAAATGTATAATATACTGTAGTCTTATTATGATGCATTGAACTTAATCAACCCCCACCCCCAAATCTTGAGGGATGGCTATATCTTGGAAACGGCTTCCCACAATTTTAAACAGGGAATTCAGTACAAAACTACACTTTCCTTGTATGGGTTTTGACTTTTATATTTTTACACATGACCTTCACACAGGAATTCTTCAGTCTGCTTACTGTCCTGATGGTATTTAATACAGGTATGACAATATTACATTTTAGCATTTTATTTTACACTTGCAGCCTAAATTGTATGGAAAGCTACATAATAGTGCTTGAGATAGAAAGCAGGGATTAGAATTCATATAAATTGGGGTGAGGGGCTAAAACCTTGAGTGCCCCTGATAACTTCCCTTCAGCAGGGTATAGATGCAGTTCATTGATGCATTATGCAAACCAGTGCAAGGTTTACATTATTATTTATTTCTTAACAGACGCCCTTATCCAGGGTGACTTACAATTGTTGCAAGATATCACATTATACACATTAAACATTATTATTATTATTATTATTATTATTTATTTCTTAGCAGACGCCCTTATCCAGGGCGACTTACATTTGTTACAAGATATCACATTATTTTTACATACAGTTACCCATTTATACAGTTGGGCCTGGTACTTGGTAGCGTTTGGGTGTATTGTTTTTCACTGCGCCCCCAGTGGGAAGGAAAGGAAGTCTTCATATGCAACATCAGGAGTGTAACTGAGTGCCTCCCTCTGTCCTCTGCTATGCTGGATAATGATTATTTTTGCGTAGCTAATTGAATGCCTTTAACACTTCATTAGACAGGTGACTCCACTTCACTGAATAACTGAATATTAGAAGAAGCAAATGAAATGAAAAAAAAAATCCATAAAAGCAATCACAACAACTCACTGAAAGGGTTTTGAGAAACTCTGTGTGTCTCATGACCCACAGATTGAAGACCTGCTGGTTTGAAAGGCACCAGACACTCCCTGATATAGATGGGTTCCGATATTTTCGCGTTCGCCCAGCCTGATCTCTCCACGCTGGGCGCTGATGTCTGATTGTAGTCACTGCAGTTTCACAGCTCCTTGAGTGGAGTACTCTTGAGTAATTCTGAATTCTGACTTTACAAAGCCCTCGAGTCATATTTCAGGCCTGGATGGCACTTAAAGACCCATAATCTTTTGCTGAATGGCTTTTGCGAAGCCCAAGCTGAGGCAAATGATCTGGTTTAAGGACTCGAGTTGCACTGGGACTCCAGGGCGCAGGGTTCTGCTGCAGCACTGAGTACACCCTTTTAATTATTTATTTGTTTGTAAAGTGTTTAACCGGGAAACTCCACTGGGATGAAACTTACCATACATACCCATCGCCCCGGCATCCTCTTCACATTCATCCAACTTATTTATTGCATAGCAAACATACCGTAGTGCTTGCATTGCATGAAATATGTAAATGCAACCACTAAATGTAAACTTTTAATTCTTCTAGTTACTGTAGAAGACTTATTTTATGGACACATTTAATTTGCAGTTTTTCTACATGCACATTTTCACTTACAAAGTAAACCAAGGCTAAGCTATATTATTATTGTATCAGTTCAAATCAGTTTGTTTTGTTAAATGTACAGATGCCAAATAGCAGTCATTAGCATATTTAGTGCATTTATCTGTGACATTTCACTGTCTGCAGGGATTGTACTTTTGTTTTATATGGATATGCACTGGAATGAAAATAATTCTACATATGTAGAGAGATTTTATGACTTCATAAATTAAATAAGTGAGTATGGTGCTAATTAAAAGTGACACATACCAGGCCCATCTCCAATAGAGTAAACAGACTGACTGTTTAAGCGCTTTGTTGCGTGATAGTTTTCTGATATTGTACGGTGCGCACAGAGTGGAAAACAGCATCTTTCCTGACCCAAATGTGTGATTTAGACAGCTATCCACAGAGATCTGAAACCACCAAGCGCATTTCACTTGGAACCTGAGCAGGATTCGAACCTAGACCTGACGAGGAAACCCATGCAAAAATACTGTAGTAAACTTGTAAAAAAAAATCATATCTGGTGTATACTGTAAACACACTCATATTACATATTATTTGCACGATTATACAGTGGTAAATATAAATATTTCTCTCTCTTTCTCTCGCTCTTGCTCTCTCTTGCCATCTTCCTGGAGGTCTTCTTCTTGGTCACTTGATACATATATATATATATATATATATATATATATATATATATATATATATATATATATATATATATATATATATATATACAGTATATATATAAAATAAATAAATACATCATCAGACCATTCCGATCAAACCCTCACCAGAACAGCACAGGTTGATCGTGGCTAAACTGTGGAAAGCTGAGCTCTGTTCCCAGGTGTGTTGGATGCTTGTTTGTTGCTTTAAAAAGGTGACAGGATAGAAAAAAGCATCTTGAATCCATAATGAAATGGGTAACTCTAGGCCTGAGTTTACTACTACCTAGTCCCTCAGTATCCCCTGGAATCTCAGCTGGCTGAGATTAATGGCCAGCAGCCTCCACATAATGAAGTGGTTTGTCTTGGCAATGTGCTCATGAATTTATTATGGTGTCCACAAGTGTGCTATACAGCCTAGACATCTTTATAAATCCTGGCTTTAGAGCTGTGGCGATGAGCCTTTTCAGTCCTAATGGGCAGGGTGATTTATCAGCAGCACCTCCACCACCACTGAGGGTGTTACGAGGAAAATCCCGGCCATATCACTGATGGAAATGAAATGGGAAGGTAATTAGATGAAAATGAGAAAGGGAGAGTGAACTGTGAAATCTTAACTATGTTGGCTTTTTTTCTTGAGCAATTACATCAGGTTGATTTATATATATATATATATATATATATATATATATATATATATATATATATATATATATATATATATATATATTATCACTTAAATACCTGTGGCTATCAGCATCAGTGGGCTTGTGTTTTTGTTGATACCTCCGGCAACAAAGATAACATTTAAAGCTTTATTTTTTTTTAAGTCTGTTGTGAAATACAGTAATATATATATATATATATATATATATATATATATATATATATATATTTATATATATATATAATTTGGCAATCTGCATTATTCACTTCTCGTTGCTAGTAAGAGTTGTGAGGTGGTTAACCCCACAGGTGCTGAAGTGTCCATTCACTGCCCCATTCTCACAGAAAGATGTGAATTTGATATTAAAAGCAAACTAACTACAAAAATTGCTTGAGTGTGGACATGTTTTAATTTCACAAATCTAGCTGATTTCTATTGATTTTTCCAACGTATTATTGCATTGTTGCATATTATCATATGACTCACTTCTTGCTTTGGAATAACAAATGTTAACCCATAACATATCTACAACTGTACATTTAAAAAAAAAAAAAATTCAAATCAAATTTATATTCATTGTCTGTGTCATTTCTAAATACGGATAAATACTGGAAGATACTTTTCCAAAAAAATGCAGGTGGGTGTTTGGAGTTGTTAGTTGAGTATAGTTTGTTGATTTCATTTCTGTCCAATTCAAATAAACAGTGATAAATACAGCTGTTGTTCGGGTTAGGGTTAGGATTATAGTTTGTTCCCCCCTCTTGTCTTGCATACAGTGCATCACAATGTTCAAAATGCCTGATCGGAAACTCAGAAAGAACGATAGTCTTCACCCTGCTCGCCACACTGGAGAGCATTTACCATGGGAGTCACTGGGGACTTGTGTTTGGGATGCTAATATAACAATTTTAAACACAATTGCGTTGTTCTGATATTTTTAGCCATGTCCATTAATCAACACTGGGATTACTCCGGAAGTGACTTGTACAAGTGGCGGCCTGTGGGATTGCTTTGACAGTTGATTAATGACTAAAAAAAAGAAGAAAAAAAACCCTATAACTGAAATCTAAAGAATCATAATTGTGTTCATTAGGATTTGTTACACATTGTAATACGCTGTACAGGAGAGTGTTCTCTTCTGCTCAAAGCAATAGAGTATAAATAATTGTAAAAGTGTGTCAGATGAGTGCAAAGGAAGAGCAAACGTCATGATTTATTCCAAAATTCATTTCAAACTGTAATTGCATTGGCTTTGAGCAGAAACTGATTAATTTTTTTTTATGAATTGGCAGTGCTCTTGATTCAACTTGTTTAAAGAAATGTTATTGCAGCCAAAATGGTCTAAAATGATGGCTAAATGTGATTAATGAGTGCAATAAGACTGGATCTTATAATAAAGTGTGAGCCAAGTAATGAATTCTGCTGGCTTTAATTTGGATTTAGTTTGTTTACCTAGTGCTTTGATACTTTTAATTGTTAGGTAGAGCTTTTTAATTAATCTATCTGTTTTGTAACATTTACATTCCTGTTAAACAAATGGCAATTAGAACAAGCCACTACTTTGCAGATATTTCTTGGTAATCGGTTGTAACATAAATATTACAGTATATGCATGAGGTTTAGTTACCGCAACAGGAACATTATAAGCACCTTGTAGTAGCAAAGACAAAGCAACGTAATGCCAACTTGCTATTTGTATGTTACCAGCATATTTTGTCATCAAGTACTGGACCATAATTATGGATTGATATGACCTCATATTCTCTGTCAATTTATTTAGATTGTTCACAAAAATGGGACAGATATGTAAAATTGGACAGAAGCAGGAAAAGCAATTCACTTGCTAAATATTTATCTCTTCCTATAATCCATTTATTGCATGTTCAGCATCCCCTAATCTATTTATTGTCTCCCTATCTGTCTTTCTGTTTTCTCCTTGTCTATTTGTATCTCCATCCATCAATCGGATGTCTATCTGTTGCCCACCTATCCATCCATCAATAAATCAATCAACTCAATCTGCTTATCTGTCTAAGCACTGTTTGTCCTGCACATTGTCTGCTTATCTAGATGCGTTTATTTTCATCCATCAGCACTATTCTGTTTTTGCACTGTTCCTGCTATGCATATAGCAAGCAGCCCTGCTTTCGGGATCCCTTTTGGTTTGCATCACCTATCTCATATCCAATACGTTTGCATTTCATCTAAACGCACATTAGCATTTCGTTGACCTTCAGCCTCTGGGTGGTTCATCCCCTTATTCCGGAGGAGGGGGTTTGGTTTTGCCTTCATTCTGCTGATATTGTCATCTCTAATTGTAGGTCAGGAAAGTGAGACCTTTAAAGCATTGTTTTGAGAGGATATGTAAATATTGAGCTTGCCTGCTGCAGTGGGGACCGTCTTCCCCTACAGGGTTAAAGAGGCAGCAGATGCATTGCCAATCCTCTTATTGTAAAGATATTGATCCCTCCCCCCTCCCTTCTCTGTAATGAACTGCAAAAACAACTCTATTACTCCTTGCCCCTGATTGGCTGCAGGTAATATGAAATTAGCTGGCGTGCATCGGGCCTGTCAGCATCGATTTCACTACCCAGATTACTTGTTACAAAAGAATAGAGCTGTCTGCGGTGTAATTGAACAAGTTAACTCCTTGTCTCATAAAAGTTACGCTTGTATTGATTGTCTGCTGTAGTATGCAGAAGAAAGAAAGTTGTAGCTGTGTTTAATTGCAGAGGTTGTTTTTTTGACGGGTAGGTGACAGCTGAGCCAGGTTTAGTGTTTGGGCCTGTCTCGTGGGGAAAAATAAAATAATCCAAGCAAAGCAGCAGATCACCACAGAACCACATGCGAGGAGAGCAAGACTCGGTGACACGTTACATTGTGTCTCTAATGACTGTGTAGTTACAGAGTAGCTACTTAGTAAATGCATGTGGACTTACACATAATTACAGTTTTATTATGCATGTAAGTACACAATTGTAACATTGTAATTATGTGTAAGCACACATGTATTTAATAAGCAACTATAATGTAAACACACCGTAATTAGAGACACTTCATGTAATACTCTTGTCTGCAAAAGTCTTGTATTTCTTTCTTTGTTTCATATTTAAACAAATAAAAACTAAAGAGTTTACCAATTTAATTAAAATATAAAAATATGAAAATAATAAATCTGTTGCAAGAATTATGCAAGGATTGCTTTTCTAACATGTCAGATATTTGACAGTTCCCGTACTGGTAATGAGGTAAAAAAACAAATAGATTTCTCTAATGAATGTTGGCAGCGTTGTGTCAGAAAATCAGTAATCTTAAGTAGCTGTGTTAATGTATTCTGGACAGGTGGTAAATAATTCAAAGAGATAAAGTCTTTTTTTTAAGAAACTGTAAGATATGGCAGTTTTTTTCCACAGGAGACATTCACACAAGCATGTGCAAGGCAGAAGGACAAGTGCATAGATCTTAGGTACGTAATAAAAGAAATATGTTTAAGCCACTTTGAATCCAGGCTGCTGTATATCACTTCTAGGGGCTTTACACTGGAGTACAATATACCATAACCTCACTCTAAACAGATGAGTATTTATTCCAGGCAGTTACTCCTGATAATTACTAAATTGGGCCCAGTCAACTATAAAATGGATGGTTTATTTATACAATTTACCAAAATACTTCATTGGGGGTTAAACAACACAACCCCTCGTTTGCCAGGGTGTAATAAATTGTTTTATCTGTGAATGTAGCTGTTCTCCCTAATGCAGACACGGATGTTACAGTGGTTCTCCCTTGATAGGGTTATGGGTTAATGAAACACTCTTTCCTTTGCTTATTTTCTTCTCTCCTGTGCTGAGTGATAAGTAGCTAACCAACGAAGCTTGTAATTACAATCTTACAGAAACCGGGCCGATCTGTATATAAATCTCACCATCCAATTACAAGATGTAATAATTTTGCACTCGAGCTGGTAATGAGGTCTAATACTCGTGCATGTGATAATCCCCTCTGGATGCTGGCTTGATCAGATGTTGGCTTTGTAATTAGACTGGCAGAAAATCATTATTTCATGTTCAGATAGAAAATGAGGTTGGTGGGAAGTTAATTTTCTCCCTATTCTCTGAAGCGCAGACAAGAATCTAATGATTTAATCATGATTGTTAGCTATTTTGCAATCAATTTGTAATGATTGTGTTGCAAGAGAGAAGTGTGCCTAGACCTTGCCCATACAGATTTCACCCCCACCCTCTTTCTAAACCTCAATTCTAACAATATTGATAATAGTAGACTGGTGATATTCTGCTTGCCAACTACACCAAATCCTATTAAAATCCCTTTCAATATTGCACATGTTCAATAGAAGACCTATACATTCACGGTTCACATGCAAATAAACAAGTACACATGACATTTGCTCCATTGCCAAGCAGGAGTAGCTGGTTCTCCTAATGGAGAAAGATTTGATAATTAGGGCAATTTAAACTGATATTTTTTTTGTATATATTGTAATTATAAGATATTTAATATCAAAGAAGTTTACTCTTGATTATATACTATAGGTATACCATGCAATCTCTTTAATTATTAGAAAGGCCAATGTGTTATTTTTCAGTACTAGAATTGGGTAAGGAATTAACTCACTGTACTGACAATAAAAAATGGAAGTACAATAAATAATATTCAAACTCGACTTCAAATTGTGTATGAGGAATTAAATACAACACAGCATGCAATTTATACAGCTTTATAAATATACGTGATAAACAAGCGTTGCTTTATAATAGAATAGTTTGTTATACTGCAATCTGTGCTCCAACAGTAACCACTGGCCACTCTGGCCAGATATTTGTATGACAGGGCATGCTGCCTCAGTCTGGGGGAAAGTGGATCAATGACAATATATTAGAATAATTCCCCCAAAGACCTAGGTTCAAAGAACTTGTATTCTTAAAATGGAATAATAAAGTGACCTGCTCCAAAGAAGAAGTAGTTGAAACAGTTCCTTTACATACTTTTAGCAGCATCCCAACCTTTCCAGTCTTTGATAGAGTCACCTCAGCATGTAGCTATCAGCATGAGTAAAAACACTTCATTAATACATTCAGTCGTGATTATTTTGAATGATTATACACTGTATACAATATGTGTATAACAGGGTAAGTTAAAAAGCATAGTAATTGTTCTGGTAGAATTACTGTATATGGGTCACTCATTAGTAAAGGATTATAATACTAATATTGCAAATATGGTTTGAATGACTCATGTTTTTTTGTCATTTTATACATTTAATTATAAGATTTCTTATAATGGCCTTAGTTACATAGTGTTATGGCCTGGTAGGGCTATTAAAAACAATCTAATAACAACATATATCACACTTTTGTATATTCATTATTTACTGTTAGAGTGCATTCTTTTAATCGTCCCAATTTTTTAATTATTTTTTCACAGCAATACTTACGTTATACAAGCCTGTCGTCTGCTTGTTCCTTGTGGATACTTTCTGGGACTGATAGGTTTACAAATATACCAAAGCTCACAAAGGTAAGAGTATCAGTAAAGGACATTTACTCATGTTGCTCTTCAAGGCTTCATACTATCCAGTACAACACAGCTACAGTGCCCAGTTCAATAGGATGCCCAAGCACCATGTCTTTCCAGGAAAGCATTTGTTTTGTGTCAGTAGCACTGTAATACCATCAGGCTGTATCCAAGGCCTGGGAGTGAAGCCCTACAGTATATACACACCTTAAACTAGCAGGACTTCAGCAGGCCCTGTTTGTATGGTTTCAAACTCACACCCACCTTAGTCAATATGGGCTCAGTAAAATGCTCTTTGAACGCACCAGGCTTCACTCACTTTTAGGCCAAACAGGAAGAAGCAGGACTTTGAGGCCCCACATCACACAGCAACCATCTCTGACCCTCTTCCACTAAAGCCCTTTTACATGCCTATTTAATACCTCAGAAGAGCTTTCAAGTGCTCTTTGATAAATCATAGAAAGGGTTATTCCAGCTGTTCAATAGCAGTGCCTACTAGAGTCTTTTTTTTTAGTTCCCTAGGCAGCCATTCCCTCTTGCCTTATTTTACCAACAACTGTAATTCATTGTAGTTGAGCAGACTAGCTAATGCCACGCTTATTCACATGTTACGAGCAGAGCGCCACTCCGCTTACCCTACAGACAGAGCAGCAAATATTAGGAAAGAAAGGAAAAGAAAATGTAGAGCCTCTTTGTGTTGTTAAGGCTTGAATTATAACCATATTATGAATAAGTAATGCTGCTGAATTATCTCTGTCATTGTGGCTATTGGGGAAATCAAAGGTGTCATAGGAACTCATTTGACTCCCACAGGGATACATTTCCTTCAGTAACACCCGGCAGGCAAGTTGGCTTTGCCAGTGCTAAGTTAAATAAAATATTACAGTCGGGTTCATAGAAATAATTAGTTTTGTCTCATCTCCTCTCTACTGTGCAATCAGATTTGACCCTTATGTTTTATGGATGCTTGAATCAAAGACATTGTAAGAAAAGATACTACAGGCGAGAATTACAGCTTTTGCTGTGTCTGATAATACAAGACAATATCTGCCAAACTAAACGAGAAAGGTAGAAAACGCACAAGCTCAGCAAAAATCTGCAGCATAACGAGAACAGAAATCTTATTTACTGTGCACTCGATTCTGGTTGATCTTCATACATTTTTATATATTTCAAATAAAATTAAGAAACCAAGCAAAAACAAAACAAACAGACTTCATAAGATCATGAAAACAGTTCTGAACTGGAGGAGGCAATTCCGGCCCATCCACGCTCGTTCATTATAGCTAATTGACAATTTAGCTAAACGACTCTTGAGTTGCTTCAGTGCTTGGCAACATGGAAAGGGTTAACCTGACTGATTCTCAGGGTTGTTGTTGTTTTAATTGAAAAACACAAGGACATGCTGACTAAGGGAAGAGCTAATTGCAGATTTATTATGGTACACAGAAGTACTGTACTCACAGTCTTGTTTTGCAACTTTATTGACCATTTTTTCCCCATTCATTTAAACACAAACCCTAAAATTTGTGGAAATTCCTTCAGCCTTTCAAAACGAATTGAGATGGAAGCACAGAGTGGAACCAGAGAGCCTCTTTTTCTTTCTCACTGTTACAGAGATCACTACAGTAAAACATCCAGACAGAAGCTTTCCTTTTTAATATCCCAGCAGCTGAGGGAGAATTGAGGCAGTCGAATGAAAGTTTCATTTCTTTGGTAGCAGTGGTTTATAGCTAGGTTTTGCTTCACAGACCTAGTTTGGACAACAGTATGGGCCTAGATTCTCAAAGCCATTTACTCCAAACTGTCAAGACTTTTTCAGATAGTAGAAACACACCAACCCAGAAATAAACAACTCAGACATTTCATTTAGGGGCTCTTGTAAAATTGTTCATTATTTGTTTTAGAAATTCAATTGAAAAAAAATTTTTGAAAAAAAAGCGCGAATGATGTTTAGTAGTAAATACCTTTGAGAATTAGGTAACACTAAGTGTCTCTAATTGCTTTGTATTTACATAGCAGTTACTTAATTGTAATGTTCTTATGCATAGTTATAATGTACTTAATGTGTAAGTAATTTTGTATGATATATGTAAGTACACAATTGTATCAGAAAAGGGTAAGGGGGTTAGGGATAGGGTTAGGGTAATATCGTGCAAAAAGATTGTAACTGTGTATAATAACATTGTAATTAAATGTAAGTACACAGGTATTTTAAGTAACTTCAATGTAAATACCGGCACTCAGTAATTAGAGACACTTAATGTAAAGGGTTGCAGAGAATTTAGCCCACAATGTCACCCTACATGTATTTATTAAGAAATGAACTTTAGTTTGATGAGCTCACCCTCATTGGTTATGATGATGGAAGCACAATTTTGATTTGAGTTTTTTTTTTTTTTCGGGCTGGCATTATAGTGAGTATGAAATATTTCCAGCCCCCTACATTTATTCCTGAGATGTCTGACGCTGTTACAAGGCATCAGGTAGGCGTTATCCTGACCTACTGTAAATATTGTGAAGAAATCGACAGTTGATGCCAACACAGTGACTGTGACCACAACATAAATATTGATATCTGACACCACTGTGCACTAGATCTAAATCCTGTGGATTAGCAATAAATGACCCTGTCTGTAGTGCCCTTTGCATTGAGCTGGAGCCTCTTAACTGTCGTTCATATTAGGGGAATACTGCGCAGTCTGGGTAGGATGTGACCTCTAGGCTTGAG
This sequence comes from Acipenser ruthenus, assembly GCF_902713425.1. Taxonomy (NCBI): domain Eukaryota; kingdom Metazoa; phylum Chordata; class Actinopteri; order Acipenseriformes; family Acipenseridae; genus Acipenser; species Acipenser ruthenus. The sequence goes on from NC_081207.1 coordinate 31,206,875, forward strand.
TTAAATAATATTTGTTTAATGCCTGTGGTCTGTGCTTCCCATTACAGAAGCAACCTGCAACCCGGCGCAGCTCAGGGTGTAATAAGATAAACTCAATGAAGAATATCTCCCTTCAAGTGAATATCCCCCTCAATTAAGCCCAGGCATTCGCTCTGAGCAGGCTATAGAAACCCAGGCTGAAAACGTCTGTGTTGTGGAGGAACAGGAGGGTTCTGTCTCCATTGCCAGCTCCCTCCACTCCATCTACTGAAACTAAAAAAGCAATAAAACCCCTCACAAGAAATGCACAAAAAAACATATACTGCATAAAAGAAGGATTGCAATTTAAATACATAATACACACAGTACTTACTGACAGAAAGGGTAAGGCAAACATCTGTGTATGTGCATGTTTTTTAAAACATTTAATTTGTATTTGGTTAACTTTATAAAAAAAAAAAAAACATTAGTGGCAGGCATATTCTCTAACCAGTAATGAACATGTGTCATTGAAACTGGGACAGTACTTCAAGGGGAAATGACACAGCAGATTCAAAATGTGTGGTACCATTAGAAACATCTCTGTTTACTTGTGTTCTTTTCGCATCTGAAATTTTGTGGCATATGCTTTTCCCTTGGCATGAATCTGACAGAGCACTTAGTGCCTACTGAAGGCTAAGTCAAGCACAGCAGCAGGGCCACGGCCTGAGGCTTAGCTGGCAGGCTTGATCATCCATCATCCCCTGGCACATACATTTCTGATGCACCATTATCAGGAAAATTATAATTATTCACTCAACACAAATGTATTACTGCTTGCAGGGAATTATTTTGTCAATTACTGTACGGTACGTATCTCTCTCTTTTTCAAATTGCATGTGGAGCATACATCGTACCCTGTGAAAATGTCCATCATTATTGTGTCTTGTAATTAGATTGTACATCTGAAGTACATCATCATCATCATCATCATCATCATCATCATCATCATCATCATCATCATCATCATCATCATCTTGGCTATGCTGTGAACCGCTGAAAACACACAGGCCACTTATTTCTATGCCAGGACATTTAAAAGAGAAAGGCCTTTGTTTGTGTGAATGTGTCATCTTCAAATTGAATACAGACAGATCTCCGATGGGAACTAAACCTAATTAAAAAAGCAAACAGAAATAATACATACTGTAATTGACTCCCCCCCCGCCACCCACCCCTCTGAAGCCATGCTGGATTATGTATTAAGAAGATGATGATTGCATTGTTTAAATGGCTTCCGAGTTAGACGAAATCCAAAAACGATAAACGTATGATTTAAATGGATTCTGTTCATTCAGTAAATTACTAAATCAGCTCCAAAGATATTCCAACATGGTAATAAAAGAGTGGTTTAATAAGTACAGCTTGTCTTTTTCCAAGAGCCGCCTTATAAAAGGGGAGAACAGTACACACAATAATAATAAACAGAAAGCAGCAGAATACAGCATGTTAATCTAATCCTGTTTTTCGTAACAATCATCAAAGCTTGTTAACAAAACAGAGGAAAAGGCTAGAAGGAAATACACATAATGAAACCTTGTGAGGCTGCTCTGCTTTAACTAATAATTGATACTGTTGTGTGTAAACAAAGGCGAGCTTGCTGCAAGGGTGGTCTAAGCAGTGAGGACACTTCAGCACAGGGTTGTGTTTTCATCACAGGGTATTCTCTAGCAATAGAACATTAGAGAATCAGATTAGAGAATGATGGACTCTAGTCTGCTGTTTTGTCGTCATAAAATCCTCTTTTCATCCCGAAGAAGCTGAACTCTGCTACGTGCTTCATGACCGTTCCTGCTGTTTAATATATTACCTGCTGTTCCATAATCTTCAAAACACCTGGAAAGAGTAAGCATTAGAAATGTCCTCACATAAACATTCATCATTTCAGTGTAAAAAAATAAATAAAAGAGCTTCACCACAATTGACCATTTCTTGAACGCAATGCATTATTTATTATGTATTGACAGCGGATAAGAAGCTGCTCTTCATAATGCATTCCAAGTTGTAGTCGACACATCTCTGTAGGTTTAGAGTTCATTTACTGTTACTTACAAAGCCGGATTGTTCCCTTTTAATTTACTGCACTTATTACAATGACAAGCTTGTATGTTATTTCATTATTTTTTTTATCAACCAGTGGGACTGGAAGTTTGCCATCTATTGGTTTGTTTTGTTCAGTACTTTGAAACATCATAATATAACTGGTTCTTGTCTTTCAAGGGCTGTACGGTGTTATTTAATAACAGCTAACAGAGCTCACAGTTTGTAAAAATACAGTGGCATAGACAATCTAACAATGCAGAGCTCATAAACACAAATCAATACATTGTCCAGGACTGATTGCACATCACAGCAAAAAAAAAACAAAAAAAAAAAACTGTTTTCTTTGCCAGCAGTAACGCAATTACTGGGTGACAATATAGTTGTGCTGTAAATATTTACCATAATGCATTGCATCTGTTGCCGTGTGTTGGCCCTGAAGCTTGTAGGAGTGAACTAGTTAATTGCTGATGACTGGATTATCAGAGGTTCAGGTCATTCCTCGAGAGGAGGTGTAATATATATGAGGTCAGTCACTAGGTGACCTTAGTCTGCAAAGTTGATAACGTGCAGTCACCTCTCATTCTCTGTCCTGGATGATGTGCTCAAAAGGTAAATGCATTTCCTATAACAACACATCAGCTTCATCTTCAGGGTACGGCACTCCAGTCAAGTCAAAAACGAATAGCAAGACAACATGAACTTAACCTTTAATGGTATTTGCAGCTGACCATTTTAGTGTTGTGTTCTCAGAAAATGTTTCGTATTTACTCAGTTCATATGGTATATTACATTGAGGAGGGAGCCTGCCCTATACATGTGTTTAGTAGAATTCCTAGTTTTGAAGAAAAAAACATGTTTGCTACTAAATGGCTTATCCATTTGATTCTACAAATTTGCAGTATTATATCTATCTATCTATCTATCTATCTATCTATCTATCTATCTATCTATCTATTTATCTATCTATCTATCTATCTATACACTCACTTATGTCTGTTTAATTTAATTTTATTCTATCTGTGAATGTGTTTATATATATATATATATATATATATATATATATATATATATATATATATATATATATGTATATATATATATATATATGTATATATATATGGTCTGTTATCAACTTCCCAGTACTGATATGAATAGCAGTCAAGCAGAGCTTTCATGTAGTTGGAATGTTCTAAATTATTAAATGCATTTCACATTACCCCTTCCAGTCAAAAAAGTCATAAAGATTTTGGGGTTAATGGGTCCCATATCTGCAGTTCAAAACATTCCCAACAGCTCCCCTGCAGCTACCTCAAAATCAACTTTTACTGCTGCAGTATACATTTTATAGACCAATAAATAAATACGGTAGCCTGTTGTGTGTGTATGTGTGTGTGTGTAAATGTGTAGAAGTAAATGTGGTGGTGATACATTTATGAATGCCATATAAAAATAAATATTTAAAGGGAACTTTTGCAAACACATGACCACGCACTGCATCTTGGTGTATTCGGTCTGTTTAGTATAAACTGTTTTTATTTATTTTTGAATTTTAGCTCCACCCCAAGGGAAAGGGACAAGAAAGGAAATCAGTACAATTGAAACAAGTAAACAAACACAAAAAGAAAGTAATGAGAATACAAATAGTCAATAGTAATATAAATCATGAAAAAATATACTACTCACAGAAAAAACAACAAAAGAGTAAAAAGCTAATACAAAACTAAAATAGCTGTGCTACCTGGTCCACAGAGAAGTCCCATGCTGCCATCGTGCCAGCAGAGGCTGAGTGCAATCGAGCCGTGGATCTTTCTAAAATACTAATATCGTGAAAGTAATCTAGCCAGACAGAAGGTGTATTCGGTCTGTTGTCTTCAATGTTGTTTCATGTCTGCTAAACCCAAGACTTTATAAAACTGCAAAGCATTGTGACAGAAAGCAAGGCAGATTGGTGACGTGGTAAGCAGTACAGGTACAGTTAAAACCTCATGAGCATGCCAAAAACAGCTCAAAAATAATTTCCAGCAACGCTAAACATTACAATGCACTTTGGGTTTTTAGAGACATAGCAGTATTACTTGTAAAATGTCCTCATCTTTGTATACATTTTAAAATGAGTTACAGTATATTTAGGACTGGTACATACATAAGCTACAGTAACTAGTGATTACAGCTAAACTGTAGGGACTTTAAGGGAGATCAATCTGAAAAATCTATCCTGCTATACTTCATCTGGTGTAATTAAGCAGTAAGGTGACAGATATACTTATTATATAAAAAGCTTATTGCTAGAAACTTATAGTATACTTGCATCACATGTGTTATTTTATATGCTATATTTCTGTAAGATTACCAGTCTTTTTTTAGGGTGAATAGCTCCATGTTCACCAGTACAACTTGCCACAGTTCTTTTTTCAGGTTACCATTTACCTGTCTCTTGTCTTTAGGGATCCTAGACTACAAGTTCCACAATGCATTTGGATGAGAAACAAAACTCCCTCAGTGAACGGTGAGCCATATGGTCACCCTTGATACAGGTCATGCCATGCACAATGAATAAGATCATTGAGATCTGTGAGTTCCAGGCTGCAGTGCACTAGGGTGTGGTTTCATGCCTCCTCAATCATGTGTACACCCCCAGCTGTGACTGGGAAGCTGGTGTTAATGTGGGGAAGTCTAAAGCGGTCATGCAGAGCAGTGGCCAAGTCATGTGGGTTATGCCTGGTATTGTCCTTTATTTCTAAGTAAGCCCAGACCCTCTCCAACTCTTATTCTAGGCACCCCGTGACTCGTTTTGTTTGTCTGTGGTTCAACAATGAAACGTCTTGTTGAAATCAAGAGGCCGAACTTTCTCAAGCGATGATTAAGTAAAATGAGTGTCCCCTTCCTTCTATTTTCCATGATGCATAGCATTGAGGAATCGCGAGTGATCCATCACCCACCAGCAGATAAAATATGAAGGCGAGCGGTGTGGTGAGGCGACTCTGCTGTGGGATTTATAAACTCAAACAGTGGTTCCAAAAAGCTTCAATTAGTCTGCAGACATTTCCCTGATAGCCTTCAAAGGGCAAGCTCTGCAGGGGCACCGTTTGTCATTGCGGTGCTCCCTTTAATAGCAGAACAATTGATAGTTGTTACCTGAGGCAACTGACACATAAATCACTGGCTTACTAATGCTGTGCTGTGACTCAGACAGGGGGACACCAGGCCTCAGAAAAGAGGAAGCACTGCAGCCAGGCTTCAATGTCATTAAATAGGAGGTGACGGACCTTGTTTTAAATGCTGTACTAATTTATACGCTACAACTAGTACTATTATAATTACTACTATAATAATAATAATAATAATAATAATAATAATAATAATAGTTTATCTCATATGAATTTGTTTTTTGACTTATAGTCAGTACAGTATTTAAGTTAAATAACCAAGTGTAAAAAATAGAGTATGTTAAATTAGATCACATGATTGCTGAACATGTTCGGGTTCTATACAGTGTACTTGAAATATAAACATCACCTTCTTTGGAACAAGAATAATAGTCGGAATAAAAGTGAAAATAATAATAAAAAAAGAGCTGATGCTTCGCCAACCAAAAACTGATGTCTGTAGCATCAGAAAGCTAAAAGTGCATGATACTGCAGCTAGACTGCAGTGCCAGAGAGACAGGCACTCCTGTCTGCTGTGCAGGTCACTCAGGGAATGTGTTCGAGTGCTACAGACAAGTCCAGAGGGTGTAAGACGCAGCTAGACACACACAGACACACACAGTGGGCTTGACGGGAAAGGATTGAGCAAATCAAGAGATTCCACTGAGAAACTGAACAAGGATGAATGGCCTGGATGCTACACTTACTAAGTCCCTTCATTAAGGATGAATGGCCTGGATGCTACACTTACTAAGTCCCTTCATTAAGTTCTCTATCCCCGGGACATGCAAAATGAAAATTTATGTAATTTTAGAATTAAAAGGAAAATAGGTGAACTGTAATTACAGAAAGTGTGACCTTACTCAGTTATAGATGCCTCATCATTACAGCACAGTGGAAAAAAGAACCTGAAGCATAGCATATATATATTCATTTCATTTTGAAATATTAAAACTGTCCACATTTTAAAAATACATTTTAAATACTTTTCTGGGTTCACTTGTATTTGTGTTTTGTTTTTGTCGACCACGTTTATGTACTCGAGGATGAGGGTATTCACCCCACAGTATAACTGCATGTTTACACTTTAGCATGCTGCCCACTGTAACTGTATTAAATCACATAATACATTGCATTTAATCTGTGTATTTCTTTGCAACCACAGTTCTGATGGTTTGTTTATTTTTCCAAGTTGTGTTACACAAAAGCACCTCAAACCACAGCACAACACTGCTCCCTGTACTTGAATGAGACGAGCATGATAGTCTTAGTGGAAGGCACGCAATGCAGGTCATGGAGAAGTAAGCATGTTGCTTTGCAACTGACGAAATAAAGTGTTATAAATATTCCTTAACCTATGGGCCTCATTTGATTTGTCATTTCAGCTCTACATGTCTGATTTCCATGCTGTTGAGCTTCTGTTTAATAATTTATAAAGGTTCTCGTGCACTGAGCGCTTCTGCTTCATTCTCTGAATCTATTCAGATTTCCAATAACTGGTCCTCCAAGACACTTTACAACTCACCTATGCCATTTAAAGCAGACCTTTTGCACTTTGACATCTGACACCTGATATTTTATCTTGAAAAAGCGCATTGTGGAGTTTCGGAGATCTAAGCCATAAGCGGCCCTTCATTTATCACCTGCTGTTTTAAGAGTTACAACCCAAAGACTATAGGTTAAGGAAACTGCACTTTCACCTCTGACCACTCTCATGCTAAGAGCTTGAAGTGCATTACAAGGCCACTTGCTAAGTTGCCCAAATTGCATGAGTGTCTCGTTATGGGGGGATGGGTTATGAGGATCAAATAGGAGTGACAATATAGACACACATCCAAAACATGATAAGAATTCAATAGCTGGTTTTCTTTAGAAAAGGGGTAATCAGCTGACAGAGCTGGCCAGAATACTAATGTAGTATTCAATTACAGAGTTACTGTAGTACACACAAATCACCCTCTACACGAGTAGGGACGTCCCGATTCATTTGTAATCTTAATGAGACTGCGAGTCGCTTAATAAGATACCCCTAATAAGAAAGTAAACGTTTACCTTTTGAATTTAATTTTGACAGTGTCAGTGCTGAGGATCATCTTTTCAGCAGCATTAAACAGTTGTTCAGCTGGTTTACATAACTTGAATGCCAAGAGGCTACATTTACTTTGCTTTCTGTTGCAGTGACGCATGAAGAATATTAACTAATGAATGTAACCTATGCTAATAAACTGTACGTGGGGAACTCAGTATTATAGAGATGATTTGTGTTTATTGAGGTTAAAATATTCTTAGCGTACAAATAACCTGCCATTTCAAAAAGTACAATTGAATATGACATGCCATTTTTATAAAGCACACTTAGGCAACAGCTTCACTAAATGTGGTGCTTAGTTAATTAAAGGATTATCATGAGGTTGTCTCTCATGATTGCCTGCTTGAAAGATCTGGCTGATCTGATAATATTTGCATTGTGATTGAAAATACAGTACAGATAATATAATATTGTTTTTTTTATGTGATTATTTAAATAGAAATATGAAAGGATATTGTTCCAATATAATTCATACACTTAAAAATAAATGGTAACACTTTACATTGTGTCTCTAATTGCTGTGTATTTACATACTAGTTACTTGGTAAATACATGTCTACTTAAACATAATTACAATGTTAGTATGCATATTTACAACACACTTAATGTCTACATTTTTTGCGTGATATAATCCTAGCTCTATCCCTATCTCTAACCATTTTCTGATACAATTGTGTACTTAGATATGTACTGCAAAAAGATTGACACAGTAAGTACATTCTAACTATGCATAATAACATTGTAACTATGTGTAAGTACACATGTATTTACTATGTGACTACTATGTAAAGCCACAGCAATTAGAGACACTTAATATAAAGTGTTACCAAATAAACCAATATGGCATTGCGTTCTGAAACTTGCTTTGTCTGCATGATTGATTTGTTATGATACTGGGCACAACCCATCCTCTAACCGCCACACTCATTGTAATTACTTTCACTTGTACTAATTAGTTGCATGAATGTTAATCAAATACACTTTCACAGTAGACTCCTCTGAGTTCTCTGTATGCTAAGTATAGGCTTTTGCACATTGACAAGGATATCAGTCTCAATTTCAGCAACTCCTAGCATACGGGATGCCTGATGGTTTCACTGAGTTTCCTTACTGACGGGGAATTGGCTGTGGATTGGAATCTGGTCCAGTCTGACTTTCTTTGCATCACATTCAGCTAATGTTATAGCTGTTTGCAGTCCATGGGGATATGTGTACCAATGGAAAGAAAAGAGCTTTTGCGTGAAAAATAAAGAAGTTTCAAGCTGAGTATAACTTTATTGACTGAGAAAAATAGTACCGCTACATTAAAAACCAATGAAAAGACCCTGTAGCAGTTCCTCTATAGTTTTTAGTAGACATTATATTATTATTATTTAGGATGAGCTACATAAGAACCTACTTATGGTGTTAAAGACATAACCCTGTTCACATTCTGATGTTATTTGAACAATGAGTAATATTTTTTAAAACTTTGCAAAAACAGTTTATCTACAAAAAAAAAATGTTAGTCTTTCTTCTGCAATCTGTAAAACTTGAAAAAGTTATTTAGCATCTTGTTTAATAACCGGATTATAAAAAGCTCTTAGAAGTATTTCAGCACTTCAAGAAAAGGGGGCAGAATCAAACAACAGTTTTCATGTTTGTTGCTTCGGGATGGTTATTCAAATATTTTTTAAATTGGTACACATGTTGCAGGTTTTTTCTTCATTAAGTAATGTGATAGGAGACAATGCAATGCCAAAAAATCTTCTTTGAAATTGTAAGACACTGTGTTCATTGCCAATTGCCATGATACCTGCATCAGTACATTCAAGTTTGTACATTATTGAGACCTCAGGGGCATGCCATAATGAAGCAATATAAGAGCATAAGAACATAAGAAAGTTTACAAACGAGAGGAGGCCGTTCCGCCCATCTTGCTCGTTTGGTTGTTAGTAGCTTATTGATCCCTGAATCTCATCAAGCAGCTTCTTGAAGGATCCCAGGGTGTCAGCTTCAACAACATTACTGGGGAGTTGGTTCCATACCCTCACGATTCTCTGTGTAAAAAAGTGCCTCCTATTTTCTGTTCTGAATGCCCCTTTATCTAATCTCCATTTGTGACCCCTGGTCCTTGTTTCTTTTTCAGGTCAAAAAAGTCCCCTAGGTCGACATTGTCTATACCTTTTGGGATTTTGAATGCTTGAATCAGATCACCGCGTAGTCTTCTTTGTTCAAGACTGAATAGATTCAGTTCTTTCAGCCTGTCTGCGCACGACATGCCTTTTAAACCCGGGATAATTCTGGTTGCTCTTCTTTGCACTCTTTCTAGAGCAGCAATATCCTTTTTGTAATGAGGTGACCAGAACTGAACACAATATTGTAGATGAGGTCTTACTAATGCATTGTAAAGTTTCAGCATTACTTAATAAAGAACTCAATAAAGAACACTCTGTACGTTTTCACAGATCAGAGGAGAGGAGTTCTGGGATGAGTTCTATTGGAACTCCTGGAGCAGCAACAATTCAGACTGAAATGTGAAATGTTTATGAATACTTCGGTTTGGTATGATTCCTATCCTTTGAGTTAGTGGCGTTGGGCATTTTACTTAAAGCATGTTCTTTTTCAAGTTGAACTTGTCATATGCAGATAAATATAGTTTAGGACAAACCAAAATGAATGGGTGGGTTCTGAAATCCGCAGGACAACAAACCGTAATAGAGGAGCTGGCCTACACATTCAACAGACAAACAGCCTCTGACTTTATTTTAAATAGCTGGTTGGGGTAAAACAAGTATACCATTGCACAGGAATGCAATGCCGATTTGATCCAAACAAGTCAAAAAATAGCACAGGCTCAACCACATAAAATAACATGGTAACAGTTTTCAGTATAATTAGCCACCCTCCCATATTTTTCAATTCCTATTATTAAAGCCTTGAACAGCTTTTACCTTATACGAAGTGCAATATCTTTTTTTCTCTTTGTGTCTGTTAACTGTTATACTTTTAAGTCTGTGTTTATGTATAGTTAAACCTGTTTCTTTCTCCTGTAAAAATAGGCAGGTGTGGATACTTTTTTTTACACTTAAATGGGGTGTAACTAAAAACAGTCCTTTTGTATCCTGCACAGTTACACGCAAGCTTAGCTTTCCTGGCCCCAATTACATCTAAAGAATTATTTTTTTTAAAACCATTTTTATACTGAAGATTTGAAAGGATTCTTTCTGGAACCCAGTACAATTTTACTTATAACATGTGTTAAAAAATTAAATAAAATAAATTTGCTCGCTCATTGAAAACTTTATTGTAGTATCCTAAAGTAAAAGCATAGTAAAGCCTAGTGAAAGCATGTTAAACCATAGGTAAGTGGAATATAACATTGTAAATGCTATAGTTATCCATGCTAAAACTGTAGAAATACAAGGTATAACTACTGGCAAATGACCATGCACATTTACCAAAGCGTATTAAAAAAAACTGAAAATAAGACTGATGCACCCATTCTAACCTTCACTTCTTGTTTTCGTTTAAGAATTGGATTTCAATCCTAGCAGCCAGGCACAGTCTGCACTGCTATGTTTGTTAACAGCACAGAACAACGGATTCCACTTGGTCTGGCTGCAGATGTTGTAAAAACAGCACCCAGGGTCTCTGAGGCCAGGCCCTATACTGACTGCTATTCTATAAATGTGGCCTTACAGTCTAAATTGAGTTTGAGAACAGGAAGCGGCATCTTAACATTGTAATTCTCCCTGCCGAGACTTCAGCCTGTAGGAGATATGATTAGAAGGTGATGGTGCTAAACATTCCCTTTGTATCTGCTGGCCCACTATGATAACCTCGGGGTTACAGTTAAACGTCTGACGAATACAATTCCATTGTGGCTAGTGCCTTATGGCAGTTTAGTAGGCTTATTCATCATCTTGCAACAGGCTCCTGACAGGGATTGCATTCGTTTGCCCTCCGCTGGCACACATGAGTTGTGAGTTTATCTGCTGGAGACCAGAGCTAACAACCAATAACAAAGTACTTAAGCTCTAAGCTTACAAGAAATGGACTTGTGTTCCAGTCAAACAACACCTTAGCACGCTGTTGATAAGACTAAATGTGTCTATGATAGGAGCATAGTTTATGTTCGACTGAATCACAGATCCCTCATATAGCACAAGGTAATTCCTCTGGGAAATGAAATAACCAGCCACGTCCAGGTGCACCAGTGATACAAATCACAACAGAATTGTTATATACCAGTGAATACACTTGGGCTGCTGGTCCATTCAAATCTGTAATGTGTTCAACAAACTTCACCGTCAATATAAACTAAGAAACCCAAACCCTGTAACTGTATGTAATTAATCTTAAGCCCCTTTCACACTGGCACTCCTACCCGGGTCCGGACCCGGGTTCTAGCTACCCGGGTCATAATCCCGCATAGTGTGAAACCACGTACCTGGGTCATACCCGGGTTAACCCGGGTCACAGCAACCCACCTCAGGATGTGGGTCAACATGCTTTGACCCAGGTTGAGTGAGACAAAATGCATGATGGTGGACGAAATAACAAACAGCCACGCCTGTGTGAAGGTTTCACTTCCGCAAGGAACCTTTTTGTTTATTCTGTTTGCCATATTTTTGTTGCTTGAGACACACCATGAGCCAGATTGCAGCAGGGATGAAGAAACAGTTTGCTCTAATCGACATTTGCTTGCGCCTGTCACCCAGGTCAACCCTGCTTTATCAGAAGCAGTGTGAAATCACATAGTTGACCCGCATGACACCGGGTTGGTGGGTTCCGACCTGGGTAGAGCATGCCAGTGTGAAAGGGGCTTTAGTATGCTGCAAAAACCTTGTCAAATAAAACTCAAATGTTTTGTGAACTGACCATTGCATTTCTTAGCTCTCCTCTCCTTTCAGCTTACTGTAGCCCCCTCTGATAATGTCACTCCCCTGTGTTTCACAGGAGAGACCCTGGCTAGTGGCACTGCATATTACCTCCCCAGTCCTATGGCATTTAGACACAGTGCCTATAGGGGCTGGTGTGAGGAAGTCATCTTAACCGTGACATCTTCTGTTCCTCTTCCCTGGTCCGCTGGGGCTGGCTTGTTCTTGTCATCATCCAGTCTTTCTGCCTGGACACTCATTACGCATCACTGACGACAGCAAATGTCATTTGGCATTAAGCCTCCAAACCCGCTTGGGCTGGTCTTACAGTCTCAGTGTGTCTGCTTATTCTCTCTGTCTCTCTGGAGGACCGCAGTGCGGGTGGCTCCCTCTTCTGAGGTCATACCGCTAGTGTTTGTGCTTAAGATACTGTACTTGTTCAACACTATCAAGGCTGAGAGTTACAGAGGCACTTTGAATAGAATTGCGGTTGTATGGGGAATCATATTTCAGTCGTCATGCTGGGGGACTGCATAGAAAATGTACAATCTGATAGCGATTTAAAGGTTAGGATTAAGTTAAAGATTAGGGATAACATTGAGGGGTGTCCTGGAAAAACTTTATAACCCCCCTCTTTAATTTCCTTTAGATATCCTTACTTTCCATTAGCAATTTAATTAGATTTTCTGAAACATACAATTTTTGTCGTTTTTACACTACATCTTTTTTTTCTATTTTTTCCCCCCATAATATTAGGCAAAATAAAGTAGTTCTGAAAGTGTGGGGTACACCGCCTTTCAGGACACCCCTCAATTGTGATTAAATGTCAGGGTTGAGTTTGTGTGTAGATGGTATGAAGCACTGAGCCTCGAATTGATAACATACAAACAATACGTATCTACAGATGCATATGTGGAAAACGTTCAGATTCAAGCCATTTAAAAGTTAGTTCAGTGCAATGCTTAGATTTAGATTAAATCATTCTGTAAGTTACAATAATGTGCATGACTGAATTACCAGCACCCAGTGGGTATGACAACTACATAGCAACAGATTTTTTCCCCCTTCACATAGAAAATCATCTTAAATCCAACATGTTGCCAGAACAACGAGTCGAGGGAGATCCTGGGAAGTGCTGTGGTCGCTGGCAGATCTTATACTGATATCTTGAGGCACAACAAATTCTATGATCTCTTGAGGATGTGATGTACAACACGCCTGGGATTAATGCTAAATCCTGCTCTTAGATTTCTCTGCTTGTTCCCTTCGTTTGTTTTGTTTTCTCGCTCATTCATCTTCTCTCTTTAGAGGTAAGGCTCTCAAAAGGCCCCCTGTTTGCCCTCACCAACACAATTGTAAAGTCTAAACTCCTTTACATTGAGGATTTCTTGGAGATTTACCTCAATTTGATCTGTATAGATTTCCTTTCATCTTTGGGGAGGTCTAATGCCCTTAACTGGCTTAACCTGCCACACACTAGTGGAGTCTCATCTGCAGAAGTGAAATCTTGTTTATGGCACTAGGCCACGCATCTTCTGATTAGCCTGAGACCTACTGGTTTTCAGAAAGTCACTTTAAAATTCCTGCACTGCAATGGAAACCCTGGTGCACACCAGGCAGTGGAAAGGAATTCAAGCTGATGCTTACATGGGTTTAAATGGGTCCGATGACAGATAGGTTGGTGGCTGATTTGAAGATGCTGCAGGGAGTATTTATTTTGTTGCTCAATAGCTATCACAAAAGGTTTGAAACTCTAAAGAAAAGGTCACTACCCATGTTCAGATATTGCAGACAACAATAGTGCATGATATTTTTAAATAAAGGATCTTTGTAATATATATATATATATATATATATATATATATATATATATATATAGCCTCCAACAAACCCCCCCAAAAATATTAATTTTAGTCATTTCTGACATTCTAATTGATTGCATGCAATTGTTGTTTTTAGAATTCTATGTGTCTTCTGAACTTTGCTAAATACATTTCAAATTGAAGCAATGCTGGCCCTTGTGTTCTTCGCTATCCCAATAAGCCTGGCCATTTAAGCAGCAGGAAGCGGAACAGACAAGCAGCTGAAACGCTCTGGCATACGTGTAGAAATTGTAATGACATAATTATATAACTTAAACCCTGAGATTATTTAAATACACGTCGGACGTGTCCTCTTCATTCCCTCAAACCCTTTTGAAACGCGTCCCATTTTAAATATTAAATTGTTAAAATAAAGTCAGATGTTTTTTTTCTCCTGCTGAATCCTAATCCAAAGGCACAGCATCAACATTGAGAGTGTGCTATCTTTGATGGGCAGGATTAGGGGGAATCTCTATTCCTTTGGTGCATTTCAAACACTCCGGAACAATGATGCCAGCCAGGGATGAATTAATGAGATACGTTGGACTGGCAAAGAGAAAGTGGCTTTAAATAACCCTGATTAGCTGCACTCACTCTCTGAGTGCACAGGGCACATACGAGCTACAACAAAGAGCCTACTCTCGCTTTTATTAGTTTGATAGAATAAGAATGTGCTTTTCACATGGCCTTAATTAAAAGATTTGCAGTTCTTTCAGTCTATTGGATGCTCATAACCCTTGTTTCATCTTGCTTTTTTTAACTTCATTTTAAGCCCAGGATGAAGAACTGTTATTGCAGCCATGTTGACTTTTTCGCATCCAGCTTTGAATTTTCTTTCCCCCCATTTCTTAGTGTGGGGGCTATCGTAATTGAACATGCAAATGTATGATTTTAATATATTACATACATAATATAATGTAAAAGGAGATTATTATTGATATTTCAGTCATGGTTAGGTTTATTCGCGCCCCTTTATCTTTTGGGGAGAATATATTTTATCCCATTAAAAGAATATTAAAGGAATGCAGTCTCCCAGCTCTCTCCCTCCTTAATTAAAAACAAAATCTCAGCGCACAATTTAATATACTCCACCGAGTGTCAGTTTTCAGTCCTAAAATAACATACTGTTTAATAACGTATATGGGATTGCTCGCTGACAATATTTAACCAAAACCATATATTGAAGGTAGTTAATGAATACAGCTTCTTAAAATGGGTTTAAAAAAATGGTTTCCAATACATAAGTGCACTGTCGCGTTTATCACACCAGCTTTTCTTTATCCATACACAGTGGGTTAATCCTCAATTTTAAACAACCCACATGCATTGGGTCAGTTATGATGTACCCAATGTTTTCAACATGGGCATTCTTTTACATATATGCCGTGCAAGTCCACTATGTGCTGGGATAGGCCTACAGCTGTGTTAATCCTGAGTATGTCTGCCAGTCATCTGAGTGAAAGTGATTGCAAAGCCAGTGAGGCACTGCTGATTAAAAAGCACATCACATAAAAAAGGGAAACGCACACACACACAAAAAAAAATGTCATTTAGGACTTTTTAAACTTAAACTCCTTTTAATTCTACAGAAATAAGCAAACAACTAATCTGAGGCCCTCTTAATAACTAGTTGTTTATTTCTCATTGTTGTATCCTTAAAGTGCAATTTTTTACTTTCAAAATGTATTTATGAATTAAAGACAGGAGTAAAAGTAACTATGTAAATAAAAAAGCATACGTGCCATCTAGTTTGCCTTGTCATTTACAGTACCGTTAGGAATGTTTCATGAAAATGAATTCCAATCATGTATGTATAAACATGTGGTGCAATGCTATACAATGCACGGAATTCTTCTGAATTCTGACAGTAATATTTATTATCCCTGAACTCAAGGAGTCCATGACCCTTCTCAGGTGTGACCCTGGATCTTAAGCCTCATGAATAAATAAAAAGGTGCTGAATATATATGTCAAGAGCCAGCTGACAGTCGCCCACAGGCTAAACCCACTTCTCATCTCTTCTAGTGCCCTTGTACTATTGTAATGCAAATACGCTACAATACGGGAGTAATGTGAGCTTAGTTAAAGTACAGTTGCAGGTCTTTGTTTTCAGGCTCTGAAGATTCTAGGGCTTGCTTGGAGATGATGAGTTCCACTTAACCACCAGGTTTTCTTTAATTATATTACTGTGCATTTCCATGGTTCCAGAACCTCAATAGTGAGAATATACACGTACATACACTTCTGTAACGACAATGAGTTTATCAGATATTTCCCATGCCTATAGGGATAGGAGAGTTATTGGTAGAATTAGATGGTCAACATTTTGAATATGTCCCTGGTGGTAGAAATTGGGGTGGTTGCATTTGACCACTTTTTTTTTTTTTTTTTCATAGGATATTAATGATGGAGTAATTACTTGTTTTCTTCTAAAGAATGTGAGATTAAGAAATATCAGTTGTGGCTGTATTTTTTTTTTTTAAAGAAGCTGCTATAAAATATAGGCTGAGTGATTCCGATCTTTGTTTTGTTTCTGTTAATGCAAGATGCTTTGTAGATCTGCCAGAGTGAAGTGTCATGCATTACCATACATCAAACTGATGGTAGCATTCGTCATTGTGCTAGCTGGGAACTGCCAGCCATGACTGGGGTACGGAACAACCATCTGGCTGGATGGTATTGGTTGGCTGCCAAGAACAGGGAGCAGAGGAGAGTGGTTATGGCAGCGAGTGGGGCAGAGGGCAGCTGTGGAGACATACATCCGAGCTACAGTGGGCGATGTCTCGAGGGAAGCTACTTTCACTGGTGCCAGAAACAGCTTGCCCTCTTGTGCCACTCAAGAAATAATACGTGACACAAGAGACGTTTGTGCCATTGCAGACCGTGCGTCTGGCATAACAAAAACGGTTCTTAATGCCTGCTGATCCCAAATGCAATGGGTATGCTTGCTATTATAAATGATATTAATAAATTTAACTTTTTTCTTTATTTTGATATATATATATATATATATATATATATATATATTGCATTCTTATAAGAAAGCAGTGAACTACACAAGACGTAATTTCATTGTCATCCGATCGTAATGTTGCCCGTTTGCCAGGGGACTTGCTTTTCTCTGGTTCACTGGCTGCGTCCGGGTGGGATGCACTTCTCTCAGAGTAATCCCAGAGAATCTCTCCTTTGAAAAGGAACAGATGTAGATTTACATATGTGGAGGTCCCTCGCCTCTGATGAGATTAGTTGGTGTTTTTTAAACCCTACTGGAAGGTGCATATTTAATAAACGCCTCAGGCAAGCCTGTGTGGAGTGGCAGTGCCCTGGGAGAGACGGGACAAAAGTAAAGGAGGAGATGTCAGCAAATGCTAACTGAAAGCAGTCCAGAAACAGATTGTGCCGGCCCTTTGAATGGGACTTTGTGACAAGGGTTTATACTGGTTTACATGTTGGCACTGAAGACTGTTGGTTCTTCTGCCTGTAATAATGAGAGTTAATAAAAAGGATTTAATCCTTGTTGTGTATTGCATCTGTTGGTGTATGTGTCATTTGTCTTTCTATCAAGTTGTTGCCCCATGTGGGAACATATGATACGTCATATAAACCAGTATATATATATATATATATATATATATATATATATATATATATATATAAATATATATATATATATATATATATATATATATATATATATAAATATATATATATATATATATATATATATATATATATATATATATATTTGTTTATTTAGCAGATGCCTTTATCCAAGGCAACTTACAGAGACTAGGGTGTGTGAACTATGCATCAGCTGCAGAGTCACTTGCAACTACGTCTCACCCGAAAGACACAGCACAAGGAGGTGAAGTGACTTGCTCAGGGTCACACAATGAGTCAGTGGCTGCGGTGGGATTTGAACCAGGGACCTCCTGGTTACAAGCCCTTTTCTTTAACCACAGGATCACACAGCCTCTCTCTCTCTCTCTCTCTCTCTCTCTCTCTCTCTCTCTCTCTCTCTCTCTCTCTCTCTCTCTCTCTCTCTCTCTCTCTCTCTCTCTCTCTCTCTCTCTCTCTCTCTCTCTCTCTCTCTCTCTCTCTCTCTCTCTCTCTCTCTCTCTCTCTCTCGATAGATAGAGAGAGAGAGAGAGATATAGATATATAGATAGATAGAGAGATATAGATATAGATAAATAGATAGATGTAAATTGAGACTCTCTCTCCTCTCCCTGGCAGGAACCCCCACTGTGTGCTACATCAGTGTCCATGTCATCACATTTAACCTTAATGACTTAAAAAAAAAAAAAATCACATTTTTTGGTATGGCTTTTCAAGAATGTAATATATATTTTTTAAATCCCTAACCAAACGTCTTGAACTTCTTTCAGCTCGTGCACAGCAGGTGCATGGAAGAAGTCCATGAAAAATAACATCCCTTCAATGCTTATTATTACACCACTGTGTATAATTTCAGTGCTGTTTGATGGATTTAAAGAGGCCAAGGGCAGGTTATAATGAGAGCTATTTTAAGACACATAATACTACAGAACCTTTTTTAACTGCCCATTATACTGGAAATTGAGAAAGGTATTAAGTTTCGAGATAAATGATATATTACCGTAAATCAAATATACTGTACCCCACCACATGGATATATTGATAGTGCATTTTGAAAATATATGAGGAGATGCAATTAAGGTGCAGTTATACAGCGTGACACTTTCTGTGTTTTCCACGGCAGCACTTTGTACCTGTCACATTCTATGTCTGACACCTTTGCATTGAGGTCATATGGAATCTGCTTAAGGAAACAATGTGCATTTAATGGAAACATTTGTATTCCCATACTTGCAGTAAAAAATAAAAATAAACTATGTTGTGAATAACAGACTAAGGTGTTTTGTATTAATCGTTTTTTTTTTGTAATTCTGTTCATAGTCAAAGCCAGTATCCCGTGTATCACTTATACTGTCCTCACTCCCTCACTCTTTCTCAGCAAAATCACAGGTCAACAATTCAAATGACCTTCAGGCCTGCCTGGTAAATGTTTCAGCCTGCAGGTCATATTTCTACTATACTGGACATCCCTGAAACTGCTATATGACTAGCAATAAATGGGACAAAGCTGGACCCCACATTTATGCTTATAAACAATCTATAAACAGGTTATTACAGAAGGGATAGCAGTTTCTTACAATGCAGTTTAAATGACACATTACTAGTGGAAGCCATCCCGTTGTTTTATAACATCATTATAAGGTTTCCACAATGCCCCAGTTCTGTGTGTTATTATATTGCTCTTGCTTGTTGCTATTCTGTACTTTCTTAGCAATTTGAGGACAACAAAATACATTTAAGGAATCCTTTGCTGTCCTCCAATCTGTGATGATTGACACCTGAGTCTTCTTTATGCCTTAATTTACTAATGCTTTATAAATCCTTAATTCAATACCCTATTAAACATGAATATATGGTCACACTATGTCAATAAAGCATAATCATTGGATAGTAACACAAATCTAGGTGGTTAATATTTTACTGTCACTTTAAAATGTATTATACTTTTGCAATAAAAAAAGGAAAAATGAACTGAAATTAAAGCTCTTAACAAAACTATATCTACCACATCTATTACATACAACCCTTACATTAGAGTGCATACTGTAAAGCCCCATGAGTAACTACTGCTTATCTATCTTTTTTTTTTTCAAAGGTCTCTAAAGAGAGCCCGAGTTTCACCCACTGCAGGTTTAATGCACACACTTGTGTAAATAGTTCTGCAGTCTCTTCTCATAAAGGCAATCGCCCATTGTGAAAGATCAGACCTAAGCTTGTTTATTGCTGCAGAGAGACATGCACAGGAGCCAAAGAGGAAACCTATTAGAGCAGACAAACCCTCTGTTCCAAGAAGAGCTTCCAGGGAGTGCTGTCTGCTCTTCATTAAGCAATGGGACTTTAACCAGCGCTCTCGCACAGCAGCCTTTGCTTTGTGCCTCTGTGGAAATGTAAGGGTATCTGCAAGGAGAGCCACCCTCCCAATTAAACAGACAGGCACACCGCAGCAATCTAGTATCTAACTACATCTACCTCGTCACGCTGAGAACAAAGCAGACGGCTATGAATATTTGATCGTTCTTTTTATCTCAACGGACAGCCTGATTGTTGTTGGATCTGAAAGCACTTTCATATCAGGAACCCAGTGTTTTTACTCCTGTGCTTCTGTGCTTCTCTTTTTTCCCTGTGACCTGTCGATACCTTCTTGTTGTTTTGAAATGAAACAGTGACCACAGGTTCTGTGTGTATATTAGTGGGTTCAGGTTTACAGTTTCTTTATGTGATCTATTTTACTGATGGTTGAAAGTTGAGGCCTGTGCAGACAATGCGTCCTATTTTTAAGCAAGTGCAGAGGCAGCATTTGCATGCTTTCATACAAATAGGAATAAAACAATTGTAACAGTATGAAACGAGCACGTAACAACATCGATACAGATAGATAGTGTTTCTGAGTAGTCAAATATTTACTTACAATTGACTTTACCCTTGCATGTCAGGATTGCACCTATGTGGTTGAACAATATTTAATTAAAAAACAACGAAGTAAAGCTAAATAAGATATCCCTGTGGGTTTTCTTAAAATAACTACATACATATGCAAACAAATAAATACAGATATTTTGGGGAGATTCAATTAAAAAAACAGCAGCTGCCTTATTTCCTTGTTCCAGTTTTTGACATTGGAAGTTTAATTGAATAGCACCAAAAGATTAGCTCATAAAGCATCGCCGTATTATTTGATTGAGATCTATTGAGTGTTACACACGGTTCATTTGGAAATGTTACATTTAATACTTTAAAACAATGCATAAAAAACATACATCTTAAAATATACAGTAATTAACTTGATTGCTTAAAATGAAGGACATTGGAGGTGATTTGACAATTTAATTCTGAATAAAATTAGAAAGGTACAGCCTGGGACATTTTAGAAGGGTAATGACAGGAAGAGTTTGTAATTGCATTACTAATTGAATTACCACACCCTATTCCTTTGGGACTGGAAGCATCCCACTAAACTGTTCTGTAATCCCTAAAAAAAAAAAAAATAATAATAAAAAAAAAAAAAAAAAAATATATATATATATATATATATATATATATATATATATATATATATATATATATATGGGTTTAATATACTTAATGTAGTATTAAATGAAATGCATTATTTTTATACATCCCAGAGAACATCTTTAATCACCTTATAGGTAGCATTACCAAAAGTCATGTGCCATGTATTCCACACTGTACAGTAATTACTATATAACAATGAGCTAATGCCATTGCCGTGGAAGCCTGGCTGTATAAATCCTGATGCACAAAAGAGTGTTTTTCACATTCAGCCCAAACAGGGGCTGATTAATTGGTTCTTTGTACCTCTAAATTGAAAGGTACAAAGAACCAAGCAGCCTCAGCCTCCGGGGGCAATACACTTTGGACAGGAGTCTGGGACCCAGCGGAGTCCCTCAGCTATTGTGTGCAGCGAGCTGTGAAAAGCCATTCAAAGGGAAAACACCACGCATCCTTTATTTATTTGCATTGAAATATTTATCTGTGACATGAGCCGTTTATAATAGGCTGTCAGTCCGGTGCCCACAGCAGACTATGGACATCTTGCCAGAAGGCCTTATTGCTTCTCTCCAGTGAGTCATTTTTACAATTTTACTTTTGGGAATGGTGCTTTTTATGCCCCTCCCTCCTGCCAAGCATTTTTTTTCCTGCTTGAAAAGAAATATATAATCTTTACATTCAGAGGAAATGCATCAAAGCACACTTCATGTTCATCAAGGGTATTCATGTATTTATTTTACTATGAGACAAGACAGCAGTGGGTCTAAATACTGCCACCCTCAAATTTCTGATTTCCCGTAGTGCACTTTGCAGTACTGAGCAATTCATCAGCACTATAGAGGCACCCATTAGGACTCGCCACTGTTTAAATATCATTAATGCAGACCCCTGCATTGTGTCTACTAAGAAATATTTATATTTAAGTATTCATCACCGGTAGCATTTACTGTACTTGTTACGTCTATTTTTCTTTTTTTCAATTATGACTGATGTCTTCATACAGAATCTTTGACTGCAATTTTGAACAGGAGACATTTCAAAAGCCTATAGGGTTTAGTACACAAGTGCATGCATTTTTTTTCCTTTCATGGCAGAGTGAATATTTAGCTCATAACAGGTCCTGCCGTCGCATTCCCCCTATACAAACATATACTCACATAGGGCTGAATTATTAATTTCTGAACTCCACGATGAAGACTCAATCAAATTGAAAATGCGTGGCTTGCAGCTCCTCTTTGACAATGGAAGGACATTATTAATGCAACGAAGGCCATTATCATATTGTTTGGTGTATCGCCTGACACTCAAAGTATAAAGCTTTCTCAGAACTGAACACCATGCTGTATAGTAATCTGAAAAATTAGAAAGGTTTGATATTTTATGCATAGCTGTACCTCACTCTGAATGGCTTTCCGTTGTGTACTAATTGTTTAATTAAGGACATATTTGGAAGGACAGTTTACTTTTAAATGTAACAAAATTAAAAAATTAAAAAAATTGAAACTATATTTTTATGTTAACAAGTGAACATACAAAGAGCTAACAATTTGCACTGGCAAAATTGCATTTGTCAGGCCTACACATAGTAAGTGCATTGTGTTTTAAGAGCTAGCTTATGAAAAATAGCCTGTGCTAGACAGTGTTTTCAACAAAGCCAAAAGGGGCTTTTAATAGTAAAAAAATAAATAAATAACCAAATCTATGCAAAATGCAAGAGGAGAATGACAAGCTGAGAATGGAGAGCCACAAAACCCCCATCAGAGTAAGCAATTTGAAAGTGAATAATGTGGACAGCCATCCGTGCTGCATGTGTGTGTGTACATGTTTCACTGGACTGACAACCCTGCTCCCTGCACCTGTCTTTCTTTCTTTCTTTCTTTCTTTCACCCTTCCTTCCTTCCCTTTTTGAATCATAATATCTGCAAACCAAAACAAAAGGATGCTATAGAGTTAGCAATTCAGCACACATTCAAACATGTTGCATGTTTAAAAACATTCATTTTGTAGAATTGTGGCTGTACGTCCTCTGTCTACTAAAGACATATTGCTGCAGTCTTTTCAAACTCATTAACAACCTTTAAGGGGATACTTTGTGTTATAACAGGAGAACCATGCTGTTGAGATCGCTGAGTCATATATACGGCTCAATAGCCATCTTTTAGCCATCTTTTGCTGCTGTAAAGGCTCCACGCACATTGATGTCTTTGCAGTATGGCCACAGGCACCCCGGACTATTCCGGTATGCAGAAACAAAGCAAGAACGTGAAGGCTGTTTATCAGAACAAAGTTCTAGTTTTCAAGGTGAAGCAGCTAACCTCTTACTTCAGAGCTACAGTGGTGCAACTGCTGAGGGACTGGATTGCAATCTTACCAAACAGGTCCCTCAACGCTGGGAGTAGAGTCGACTGGATTGCAATCTTACCGAACAGGTTCCTCAACGCTGGGAGTCAAGTCAACTGGATTGCAATCTTACCAAACTGGTTCCTCAACGCTGGGAGTCGAGTCGACTGGATTGCAATCTTACCGAACAGGTTCCTCAATGCTGGGAGTCGAGTCGACTGGATTGCAATCTTACCGAACAGGTTCCTCAACGCTGGGAGTAGAGTTGACTGGATTGCTGCTGTAACGTGTTGGGAGTTTACCTTTTTTGAAACACAAAAAGGAAAAAAAAATAAAAGCAGTTGGTGGCTTTGGTGCTCAGAGGGGGAATCGTGGCATTAATAAGTAAACTCAAGAAGTACATAACCATGTACTTGAGTCTGCTTGAAGATTGTGAAGAAATGTAGTGTGTAACATACAATTAGGATAAGAGCAGACTAGGGCTTTGAAAAATAGAAGCTTTTTAACAATTGCAGTTACTTCAATGCTTAAATACCCACACAAATCTCTTAAATACCCACACAACTCTCTTAAATACCCACACAAATCTTGAGTCACCAAACTGAGTGGCTCAAACTGGTTCTATATTATTCTGGAAAGATGCAGTATGACTTCTGCCATTATCACAGGCAGTCTAGATAATATTCAATAACCTGATTAATGTTGAACTAGTAGGGCTAAATCTCACTTTAATCTGCATAATATTATCAATGTAAGTACAAATACCAGTATAACATGATGTTCTGTATGTACTTCCTATTACAAAATTAATTCATAAAAATAAAAAAAAAATCAGTCATATCTTTTGTCATACCTGCCATATTCATATTCAGACAGTGATAAAACACTGGGAGCTGTATTCATAAACCATTAACATGCCAGTACATGCATTTCTCTATAACTTCAAACATAAATGTGCCTATAACATATTGCACTGGCAGAATCGTGGTTATTTTTTGGGAGGAATACAGATGATTATGGTAATTACTGCAATAACACAAAGGTATTCTACATGAAAACTGTAAAAGGAATGTCTGTTTTCATGAATTTTAGTGAATGTGCCACTGGGGATACTGTAATAATGCTAATAAGACCTACAAGCAAATAAAGCAAACATGAAATGTTAAGTGAGCTAATGAGCACACACACACACTTCCCTTTTAAATGAAATAAACCTGTAAGTCATCATTTGATTAAAGAGGATTAATCTGGTCACATAAGCAAATTAGCATGATATCACTCTGCTTTACATCTGTAAACCATGTTGGACTTTAACTGGCATGCCACATAATAAAGCACTTTGTTGTAATCCGAGACTAAAAACGCTGAAGTATTTTCTTCTGTTTCCATCTAACATATTGACTGTCTATTACGGAAAAATGCAACGCACGAGTCGGATCAAGGAAACATCTCATCTAATTAAGTACAAACCTGCATTTTCAGCATTAATCACTTAAGTGTTTTCCGGCTAACCTGAGATCCCAGGGTCTGGTCCCAGTAGCCTGAAAAGTCAAAATGCAATTATATGCATGATTAGCTTGACCCATTTCCAGCAGCTCTTTTTGAGAAGCTGACAACTCCTGGCATGTTTATTTTGATGAGATTAGGAGGAAAGGTCTCCTGCCGTTTACAAGGTGTCAGCTCACACCCCCAGGTGGCAGTACGAGGAACATGTTGAGGTGGGATGTAAAACAAAAGGGGGATTCTAAGTAACAATTTAAAAAATAAGGAAACAAAGAAATCCTGATGCTTAAGTATTTTAAAGGATAATATGATCAAAAAAAATATTAATCAAATCATCTTGAGCTGACTGGCTTTACATTTCTCAGTTTAACAAAGCAACAATCCTCTCTAATCTGATTGCAGTTAGATAAGGCAGCTTTCCCCAGTGTGGGTTTTATTAGGAGATACTGTACGTGCAGCTCAGTGCCTCAGAGCTGTGCAGCCAGCCTGGCAGCGTGCTTGGGCAGGGGCCGTATGCTTGGATTTACAGGGTAGCTTTAGGGACTAGCATGGGAACAGCGCTGAAGTGCGCATTGGGCTAGATTCTCAAAGCTATTTCGCTCCAAATAATGAGTGCCGCAATTAAAATAAATACATGAGTAAATAAATTATCACAATGTTAAATTCACAAATTTACTAAATTAAATTAGTTGTTTATTCTTGGTTTGTTCTTTTGTTAGGCGCAGCCCTTTGGCTCAGTAATACATTCTCCTAATTTGTTGGAAAATGAGTCACTTTCCCGTTTTTGGTAATAAGCCCTGTTTTTGGACACGATAGCTTTTTTTTTGGAAGTTAGCCCAGTTTGAGGAAAATGGTTTGCTTTAAATCTTATTAATGCAGTAAAACTTTGCTTATGTTCACCTAGTCAATGTGGTCGTTGCTTTTACTCTCGCGTAAACATCCATGAATGTTCACTCTCTTGGTGACCAGTACAGCTCAAGTGTGCTCTTGCATGGGGTGGGAGCTGGGCACTGTTTTTGGCCCTTCTTGCTGGTTGTTATTTGCAGCGTGTTGAATAAATAAATATGTTATAAAGACTATTGAAAATAATAATAATAATAATAATAATAATAATAATAATAGTCATCATCATCATCATCATCAATAATATGCCACTGCAATACATAAGTACATGTAAGTAAGGCCTTTATTAGACACCTTATACTGCAGTTACTAGACACAAAGTTATAACGAATCATTACATTTTATTTTTTTTATAAACTGTTATTCTTTGATAATAATCACCCACACATTGTACAGCACAACAATGTTTTAGAAACAGATATGAAAGAAAAATTAATATATACCATATGATTAGGCACCTCAGAATTCAAGACTGAGGCTGTCACAATTGTTTGATATCGGACAACTGTTCCCTGATTTCCATTGTGGGGTCTTCTAACCAAAGTTCTGAGCTCATACAGTTTAAAAAGAATATCTAATGATTTTTTTCTTTTTTTGACAGACATCTTGAGTTAATGTGGTCTTGCATCCCATGGAATAAACACAGTATCCCTCTGCAGACACTCATCCGTATCTTTCTTGTATGTTTCTGAGAAGGGATTGAATATGTTTTAGAATATGCATTGAGCCATGCTCGTATGATCTTGTACAGACAAGCCAGACTTCTAACAGATTGTTAAAGAAAGAAACTTGCCTAAATAAAAGCTGCACTGTAGGTCTAGGTGTAGACTTTGTGTTGCAATACAGACGTATGGAGAAGACGCTGGTGACAGTTATACAGCTGTGAGTTGGGGAATTGAAGCAGCAGCACTTGAAGCACTGATTTAGTCTGTTTTAGAAATGATTATGAAGATGTGACCAGTCTTAAGAATTTATCTGAAAAGACTTAAACATCAGATCAAGAAACTTAGCCCACATAATGCCATGTGATACATTAACCACAGTCCAGCTCAATGTAATCTACACTAAGAAAGCCACCTGCAGTCAAGATCCTCCAAGAAGGTGTCTCAATGCGCTTCAGCAGGAGACTGAAGTTATTGGCGTTCTGGTATTGGAACAGGATTTCTTGCTCTGGTTATATACGCATTATATACTCAACTGCCAACAATTACTGGTGCTATTCCAGTGGTTCAGCAGATGGGTGGAACTGAGAAGACACCTCATCTAGTTTGGTCAGAAGAACAGAGGAGTTGAGGCTTAGGTTCAGCTCTGACAAGTGCTGTGGGATCTTTACCATGTGCAAAGCAGATGGGGACTTCCATTTCCATTTCAGCTTCCATGACTAGATCCCCGTCTACCCCTCCTCATGCCCACACATAAATACACACTCACTCAGCCACACAGACACGCTGCAGAAGCCAGTACCTCTGTTGATCATTCCAGGGCCAATTCAGCTGACTGCTGACCCGCTAGCAACCAATCAGAAATGGTGACATCAAACTACAAATTAGATTATCGGTGTCTCAACTCAGCTTTCACCAACCTCTGGAGCCACACAAGACCTCTGCGCACTCAGTTGCTTTATCGGGGTCGGCCAATAATTTCCAACTGCTTTCCAATGTCATTGATACTGAAAAGTATATCTTGATACAGCAGTAAATGCATCTTCAGAGCGCATTGTGTAACTGTTGATTTTTTTCACTGTAGCATAAAGAAGTCTTTGTAGTGTATTCAGCAGAACATGTTTTATTAATTGTCATATGTCTTTTGATTTCTCTTTCATGTTCGTTCTTTTGTTCTTCCTTTGCAGTGGCAAAATATATTTCTGCATCATCATTTGCAAGTTATCTGAAATGTCAAAGATGTTCTTTTGATGTTTACAATGGACCGCATGCGAGGCAGCACCTGTACTCATTCTGTGTTCGTCTGCTTGGTATATTTACATCCAAATTGTCAGGTTTTTGCATGGATGGAAGTAACAATGCTAATCAACAACATCCCTTTACTCCTTATTAATGCCAGGAATAACTGTGGCACATTCACTCAGATTGGGTTGCTGTTCTTTTATTTAATCTTAATTTCATCACACACATAACTGACGATAAAACAATAACACACAGTTCACAATGATACGAAACCGCAATAGGTTTCCAGTGATATTTTCAATCATTTCAGCCCATACTTTATATACAACCCCTGTATAGCCCCAATTTGGACACAATTAGCCCCAAGATAGTGTTGGTGTATATACACAAGAATATACACCAACACCATCTGCTGGACGTTTAACACTTTAAAACTCACTCTATGTGATCCAAATCTCGGATTATGTACTGTGAAGTATTATATGAGGAAGAAGTAAGACACAAGAAGGTATGGGTTATACTGATATACAACAAAAGCCTCAGGTGCAGCCAAGCACATATAGCCACTTGAGAAGTGGGCTGGATCTACACAACCCATGCCTACAATTGTGTCACTGCTCATAATAATAATAATAATAATAATAATAATAATAATGGAAATTTCCTGACTGGAATCTAATGAGATCCTACCATTGGTTCTACTCTTTTAACCATACAGCACTGGAATGTCAGCACCCAATCAGGATGCAGGAAATCCATTTTATAATATAGGTGAAAACAGGACGATACTTCAATGAAAAGCCTGTACCACTACCAGTTTCCATATACACTGCCTTTACTGATTGCTAACAAGACCTGAGTTATTCATGGTGACCCTCCTCTCGACCATAATCTTAGAAAAGGTTCTGATTCTTGCGGTTCGGTCCAGGTGGGTCCAAAATACACCATTTTCTGGGTGAGAGGGTTTGTGGTTTTCAGGTCAAGCAGTGTGACGGACCCAGGATGGAATCATCATGAACCACTGTTGACATTAGCGCACACTGACATCCACTTCTAACACATGATATGTGGCTCATATTTTGCACATCCAGTTGCTATTTGTGTTTTAGTTTTTTGAACCAGCTTATTGTGAGAAATGTTTTTTTTTTCTAGTTTGAAGTGGAAATGTAATATGTGTGTGGGCATTTCTATATCTTTTAAAGTAAAAGAAACAAAGACTTCGAAACGAAGACACAGCTTTGCGTATGTGAAATGACAAGCAAGTCCCCACTTTCAAACACACACACACACACACACACACACACACAGACACTTGTTGGAAGAGATTATCTGTTATATTGGTTGTAACTCCGGTTTTGCTTTTGCAACCCCTGAATAATAATAAAAAAATTGTGTAAAGGAAACTGTTCTTTTGCTAGCCTGCCAATTGCCGTTTGCTTAGTGACACTTCCTCTCCCAGGATGCCCATCATCTCCAGGCATTCCACGCAGCAGGCAAACACCAAGCCCCATCTGCTCTATTTAATGATTTTTGTTTGATGAATTTTTTCTCTGTATCCACAGAGGGAGTAGCTGTCACTGGGGACGGCCTGGAGCACACCCACCCCTGCAATTTCAATCAGGCTTCCAGCGCCGGTAATACAAGGGCCCGTGATTAAAACAAGACATAAACACAGAGTCATCAGTCATCACACAACTGGCACTCGGCTTCTGATTCGTGTATATATGTATGCATGCATGCATGTATGTATGTATTTTTTAATTTTTTGTTTTGCATATGGACTGATTGAATCAGGTTTAATTGGGTATGAGGTAATCACTCATTGCAAACAAGGGCCTACAGTACATCTGGGATCCTTGTAGAGAGAGAGAGAGAGAAATCAAAACATGAAGGAGCTCCCTTGAAACTTACAATATGGCTCTTTGGTAAAACAGAAAAGAAAGTTATCACAAATGAAATGTGTTTGCTTGTGGCTGTATTGTGACAGCTTTGTTAGCAAGTCCTGACTGATTACAAGGATTGCTCTATCAATATTATTCTTGCACAGAATGCTGACCCCCCCACTCCCACACTCCCAAGTACCTTCAGGAAAAAAGAGCTTACCATTAAATAGGAACAAAGGCCAGTGCTGGGCTTGTGACCTCTTCCATACAGGCCACCGTCTTTCTGAGGCATGTTAATATCAGTTATATCCTTCCTGATTATCGTGATGCAATTACCGCAGAGTGGTGCGATGTTAGATCTGCACTTGGATACATCCTTGTCAAAACTGACTCCGAAACGGACTAAGAACACAGGTGATCTTTTAAAGATGCTTTATGGGGCCTTTACAAGGTCTTTACAACAAAATGTTTGATCATTTTTGCTTAATTGAAAATCAAACTGTAATCTTATTAAACTAATAAAAAAACAGCTCCATCCTGTGGTCTGCCAGTTCATCTGAATAACCTGGAGAGATGGGTGGGTCCCTAAACTAGGCAGCAATGCAATCTCCTCAGAGTCTTTTTAAAGGTTTTCTAAAGCAAACCACAGAGACTACTTAACATCTTCTACACGATAGCTGTTGTAGTGTAGCCTGCAGATATATGACTGCTACAGTTATATAAACTAGACCGAGATGCTTTTTTGTGAATGGGAGAATTAGAGGAAAAGGCTACAGCTGCATTATCTTCAAGCTTGACCAGAGCGTATGTTACTTTTATTTGTGAGTGTGTGTGTTTATTCCGAAGCACTAACTGCAGCAGTTTTGATCAAATTGCTTTGAAACTGCTGGTTATGCAAACTGTCCTCTCAATTAGGATGGCAAATGAGTGATGGCATTGAGCTGATGTAGAATAATGGTTAACGCTGCTTTTAGCGTGCTCGCCTGTAATTTGTGGTCCTGTAATACATTTTGAAAGCATTTTATCGGGCCAGCAGCATTTAAAAGAAGTTAATTTCGTCCGTTTTTTAGCTTGTAGACAACATGTAAGATAAGAAATCTGACAGAAATCTATCTGCTCTGAAATGCCCATGATGGAGAGAAAGAAAGCAAATTGATTTTGTGAAACACTGCCCCTGTAACGATCCTGCGGATCCGACCAACGGATGCTATGTTTTATAGAACAGAAGTGCTGTAGATCATTAGCACAGAGTGATTGCTTTTATCAAGAAGAACGTTCTTGAATGAACTCACAAAGCGCAGCGCTCCCTCTATTCCAGAACATGCACTAGGCCCGTGGAAACCCTGAGGTGAACCATGTCCTGGAGAAGGAGGTGAATTTGAATATGATGAATAAGAAGCAGCTTTTGTATGGAGTGAAGGACAGCCCAGGCCCACATCAGCACTGCTCTTCTATGTTTGTAAGCAGGTCACATTAACCTTGTTTAAAATTATATTATATACATATATTATATTTTATATTTAATGATGCAAGCATGTCATCAATTAACCTGATTGAGATTACCAGATTACCAGCATACTAAACCCAAACAGAAACATTCAAAACATTAGCAATAATAAGCATAGTGTCAAGTTGAAAAGTACATCATTCCAGTAAATCTTTATAATGTGATCAATAGTTTTTATAATGTGAAGCTGTAGACAACATTCATATAGGTATGGAGTAAAGCTATTATTATTATTATTATTATTATTATTATTATTATTATTATTATTATTATTATTATTATTATTAGTGGTAGTAGAATGATTTTCATTATTATTACATGCACTATCCCAATCTTTATCCTGCCATAAACCACATCATTACCATTACATTTTAATCATGCATGTGACCACTGGGGGGCCCATGAGCAATACTGTTTTTTCTGTTCCATAGCAGGGTCTGTGCACTGTAATTGCCAGCTATTTTAATTACTATAATGTTTGAAGAGAGAAAACATCAAGACGGCATGGCACAGTCAATTAAGGCAGCTTCTCCAGTTCATTGCATGTGATTCCTGGAGCCTTTAGTTAAACACAAGTGATTTGATATAACTGAAAATCAGTCAGATCCAACGGCTTGTGTGTGCTTCTCATTTAAATGAAGGGGAAGTGGGAAGCACAGTTCACGTAGCAAATAATTATATACATTACAAATGTTTATCAAAAAAGACAGTCCTGGGGCTCCCGAGTGTCGCATCCAGTAAAGACGCTCCGCGTTGAGTGCAGGATGTGCCCTGTAGCCTGGAGATCGCAGGTTCGAATCCAGGCTATGTCATTGCCGACCGTAACTGGGGGTTCCTAGGGGGTGGCGCACAATTGACCGAGCGCCGCCCGGGAAGGGAAGGCTTAGGTTGGCAGGGCAATTCAGGGTTTACCGCACACCAGCAACCACTGTGGCTGATAGGGCACCTGTGGATCTGCAGTGGAGCCATTCAGATCTGTGTTGTCCTCCAGCAACTATAGGTCTGGTGGCTTTGCTGTGGATCCGCTGTGCGAAAAATGATGGATTGGCAGAAACAAGTTTCGGAAGACAAGTGTTTCAGCCTCCGTTCCCCGAGTCCCTGGGGGGTTAACAGTCCTGAAGGCAGCTTGGTGCCCTAGTTTCAGATTACCACAAGCCAAACAAAATAAAGACAAGGAAGCAGACAGTGTAATTAATCTGAAGATTTACCAAGGAATGTATAGGCAGTTTTATTTATGGGATCTGCAGATGAAACACAAAGACAATTGTTGAGATTCTTATGTAGGGTATAGAACATTTAATATTGGTTCTATTTTTGCATTACCTCAGCTACAGTAAGGGGATTCTAGCTCTAGGTAACAAACAATATCCATGCATTACTATTTAAGCACACTTTAAATATGTAGGGACTAGAAATAAACAGTTTGCCACCTTAGCCCCCATCAAAGCGCTTCATTAGCTGATGTAGCACTCTTGTTATTGTTGTTTGGTCCATCTTCTTCAGCAATGCAAAAAAGTGCAGCAGCATAATATATTGTTCTTCTTTGATTTATATTGTGAACATGGTTCATTAAAATGACATTAACCACCAAAATTATTAAGAATCTAAAGCATGCAAATCGAGGATCCTAACAGTTTGTAACCACTGTTAATCTGCTTTGAATAGGCAAAGCATGCTAGTTTCACAATATGAAATTCAATACTTGTTACAGTAACAATATTAATAACCTTTCTGTAGCCATTAAAATATAGACAATGAATCAGGAAAGCAGCAAAATAACATACAGTTATGCAAAATCAACCAGTAAAGTACCCTACATTTACCATGGTCAATTTTAATAGTATGTAAAACAATCCTTTACCACCCTTTGATATGCCTTACAATGCTTGCATATGCTTTACTATGCTTTTACTATGCTTTACTACACTTTGTTATGCTTTTACCATGGTGTACTGCTTCAGACCTTTACTAGGGATCTATCACCTCAAGCTTTCATATCAGGGCTCCTGCTTTTGTTTGTTTGCTAAAGAGTTTTCCCTTTGAAGGATAATCCTTTAATGACCGTTTCGATCTCAGATGTGGATCACAGAAACTATAAATGTTCTAAGGAATTTCAGGATACAAAGTGAACAAACACACACTGCTTGCAACTTAAATACAGCAGAACCAATCGTCCAAGGATAAGCACATTTCATCGGAGGAAGCAAGCAGAATGAAAAGAAAGTATTTTTTCAGGATTTTTTTGTTTGGTTTTACAAAGGTGTACATTCTAACAAACGGAAAGTTATAAGATGACAATATGAATACAAGATACATATCTTAAGTGTCTCCCACGAGCAAAGGCACACAATTAAGAAACTACATGATACATGAAAGTGCAGGTTCTAAGAACAGTGGGTTGCTTATTAAAACGACTTTGATCCCCATTGCTTTGATATCCGTGGACTCATAAAGAATTCACTTTCAATGGTAAATATAGGTAGTTCAGAGAACCTTTATGGCACTGTGGCAAGTTGGCTGTTGTTGGTGATGTCAGACCAGGAAGTAAATCCAAGACACACGTCAACTGTGGGGTAAATATGAAATGCTACGGTGCTCACTACTTATTAAACAATAATACACTTAAAAAAAAAAAAAAAAAAGGGCACATTGGCCCAAGTAAACAAACACAATAACAGTACACAAAACAAATGAAACAGAGTACCCTTCAGGAAGATGAGTAAGCAGGTAGGATAGCAATTGCATTTACAGTCTCCTCTCTCTCTCTCTCTCTCTCTCTCTCTCTCTCTCTCTCTCTCTCTCTCTCTCTCTCTCTCTCTCTCTCTTTTGGTTTCAGAATAACTTGTTTCTTACATTTAACTCTTTGGAAGCAAGCGTATTTTAGACAATTGCCAATGCCCTCAAGTAAAGCTATCCAGGTGTGAGGCTGTTCATCAGTTTGGGTTCTCTGCACGCCGCTTACTTCACTGAAACACTCACCAGTAAAAGAAATATCTGTTATTGAATTATGCCTTCTGCCGGTTCATGTAAAGGGCTGGAACCACTGTTGCATAAAAAATAAGCTTATAACACTATCCCTGCCTGTGTGAAAAGGTACACTCATACGGTCTGATACATTTTCTTGTTTGAATGTTTGAATGTTTGAATGTTGTTGCTTTCTTTGTTGGGGAATGAAACAGATTCTTATACCAAACCTTTGCCCCCCCCCTCCCCCCCCAATTAATAATTGTAGGAGCACTTGCAAAAGCACCTTGTGATTGGCATCAACCTTGCAGGGTTTCTTTTTGCATTTCATTATTTTTTTATCTGCTATAATTGACTGAACTAATAATTCAATTAAACACACACACACACACACACAAACAGTGCAAAAACACTGATGAAACAGGAAGTATGAGCGTGCTGTTGTATATTTAAATGAAAAGGTAGATCTGTAATACCAGTAACTACTAATCCCACGGTAACACAAAGAGAATACCTTAATTTATCAAGAAAAAAAAAAATCCATCACTTTTTCTGGCAGCGTAATTATACAGAATAAATTCAATTTTATATTAGAACTATAGAAGCAGGCAGAAGTCAGTAGTTATGATACAGGATTTAGATTTAATGATGAATTTCTCTTATTTCTGACAGTTAAAAATCCATACACCAAACTTGAAAGGAGCGAGTCTTTCTTTACATTAGTTTCTACGTCTCTTTCTCTCATGTGTTTATTGCATGACCACTAGTGGGCCACAAATAATAAAATGTAGATACAGCAATCCCAGTATAAACGGACTCTGCATTGCAGCAGTTGCTTGTATCCGATATTTAACTTTTGCAAGTGCAATGTTTTCACAAGTTTTCTTGTTTTCCATATTGAATTACAATGAATTGCTTATTCCACACTCTGTTCACAGTGTGCACTGAAGAGTAGGTCTAGAAGCACATGTCAACACATCAAGTGCCAGTACAAGTTAGCTATGATTACTGTACAAATGGTTTTCTAAATAATAATAATAATAATAATAATAATAATAATAATAAAAATAATAATAATGATGATGATGCAGTACAGTGTACAATAGCATGGCGAGAATTTTTTTTTTCAAAATTACAGCAGTGATTTTCAGGGATAATGATACTGCAGTGATACTGCAGTGGATGGAACTCCAGGAGACATCTTATTAATGCTATTTATTCACAGAGAACTCATGAGCAATTCTGCCTTTCCTCCTAATGACATTTCACTTTGCTCTTCTGTGGGATATCTTTTATACATCAATAAGGCCAATTATGCATTTAAGAAAGGAAGCACTGTGATGTGAACTCTCGCCTCGTGCAGCGAGGTCTGATCCCACAAGATGAACACCAGAGGGACCCACAAGCCCGCTGACCCCCAGGCCTCGGCCCCTATCATTACTATCACTGCGAAATAACAGCTGGCCGTATCAAAGCTAGAAACTAGTACACAGCTCCCCTTCACATGGCTCCTGAGAATTTAGGGATTAGGGGCAGTTGAGGAGATTTTTTTTTCCATATGATCATAATATAAAATAAATAGAGTAAGATAATTGAACTCAAAGCAGGGGCGAGTTAAGGAGTACAAAGACACAAAGATTTCAGAGCATTCCTAAACAGTATGTACCTATCGTTATATTATTCTGTCTGTCCTTATCTGTCTCTCACTGTGTATGTGTAGATGTATACTGTATTTACAGAATTTAGTAAAGGGAATTTTTTTTTTTTTTTTTTTTTTACATATATGTTATCTGAAAAGTTATACAAATAGAAAACAAATCGCTAGAATTTTTATAAAACAGAACAATAATTTTAAAAAAATGATGTTTTATATTTCAAGCTTTAGTTTTGTGTTTCTATAACACTGACAAAGTGTTAAGCTGGCCGGGTACCTTCATGTTTAACTGTAAAAATGCTGCAGCGTGCATTCTGCACACTACAGCATAGGAGGAGAACTAGAGAAACACTTTCCGATAGCAGTGCTTTTATCAATATCTGACAAAATGTCTAAGAAGTTAAAGTTATATAGCTGATATGCTGTTTACAGTTCATGCATCTGCCTGTCTGTGCGTCTGTCTGCTCAGCTTTCATCCCAGGCGAATATACAAACACCAACATGTGCAAGGAAATCAAGAGAGTCATGTACTGTGGGCTGCTAGGCAGCTTGTGCCATCCATGCTGCAAATCTGTCATTCCCAAGTGTCTGCAGCCTTCTAAAGCCCTTCTAATATTAAGCGTGCTGCAAAAACCCAGGGAATATGTTTCCAGTTGTTCGGGAACATAGTTTTACTTGAATGAATGGCAGCATTCAGATATGCAAGCTTTATGTTGGGTTCCCACAGCATCTCTAAATCCCTGTTTATGAACAAGAGAGAATCATAGTTTGGTTTATATTTATAACCACATTGCCATTACCAGTGAAGCTGTATCAACTAGGATAATTACCACTGTGTCTTCAGCTCTAACAGACCAGGCATTTGTCTGATCCAGGTGGAAGGGAGCCAAGTTAGCTCTCGAATCACTTTCTGAAATTAGATTGGCCTCTTCAGTTTGGCTTGCACTGGCACCCACTCACATTAGCTGTGAAAGAAAAATGTTTGGTGCTGATCTGTGAAGCACACTAAAGTGATAACACTATTACACCGATACCTCTTTTCTCACTTCTCCTTAGTTTCTGTTGATATAAAGGAGACTTGTAACATACAGTATTATGAACCAGTTAATAAACTCCACACTTCATTGTATCTGTGATGGGTTGAAAACTAAATAACCATTTGGAATACTACTAAAGAAGTCAGTATGTTAACCTACCTTTCTGAAGGGAGCCCAGATTTAATTCACTAACACATGGAAAGAAGGCAGTAATATTGACTGTAACACATTAAAACAATGCTTGCTGCAAATCCATATCGGTTTAGTGGAACAGCTGGCCTTCCTATCATATTCAATACAAATTCATTTGGAATCTGTGGACGTCACTGTCATTATTAGGAAATTCACACAGAACTGTTATTCCTGAGGTACATCATTTGACGTCAAATTAATTTGCAGTTGTAATTAGAAAATGCAAAAAAAAAAAAAAAGAAAACACAAAAAAAAAATCACTGAATTGGTGCCATGTGATTTGAAGGCCACAGACACGACCATGTGACTTGGACAGTAAAGCAGCCCAGATAAAGTGGAGACTGTTTTAACCACACTGCTCCCCACAACAACTTGTAAATGTTGTTTTCCAGCAATTCTGCTTGAGAAAAGTATCCGATTCAAAAAAACCTCTGGCTTGGTTTTAAAAACTACTGACCGGTGAAAACTAGATTCTGTGTTCAACCAGCCCAAACTGGATAAAATAATTGATTCCAAGACATTCAAAAAGTACCAGTGTTTTCCTTCTAGTCTACTTAGAAATGGCTAAAATGGTTGTTCCATGAATCCTTAATTAGGCCTGGCGTGGATGACTCTTCCAGTCCAGCCACACTGGGGTTAATGGATAGAGTTACTTTAAGGCAAGACGTAGTGTGGAAACAGATGTTCATGGTTCCTTATGATATGATACAGAAAGCCTTACGAGTTTGGGTTGGATAGAAGTGTAGTTTGGAGAAAGCTGACACTTTACATAAATGTAAGAAAGCAAAGACTTTTTCTCTGGGTTGTCATTTACTATGAATGGCATTGTCAACTCAGTCTTTCTATTGTTATTCTGTTATGCTGTTAAATACCCCAATAAATCAATAAATACCCCCACATGGGAAACATCAGCAGGATGATCTGCCCCTGTTTACATCATTAAACTAGACCTCAATTAATCAATAATAATTGATTCAGTGGGCTTTGCCAGTTACATAATGAAATGCAATGATAATAACCACGGAACATAGTACAGAATTACTCAACTCCTTATGCTGTTGGGCTTCATCCTTTTAGGATATCTATCGGGGAAACAGACAAGTTAGTTTAATGGCATTTCTAATGCTTCCATGCCAGTTGTCATTAATCCTCATCAGTCTCACCGGATATATATTGGGACCATAGCCGATCGATGGTGATTCGTTAGGAGAATTACAAGTTAGTGTTCTGTTTGCGCTTCTAATGCATACTGGATTATCTGAACTATCGAGGGCTGCAAACATGTATTCTATTACCAGTACTATTACCATGCATACTAAATATATGCAGATGTTTGACCAGCCTGTGGTAGAGTTTTAAAGTGTAATGTCATATGCTGCTATTAAACATAAACAATGTTCTTAGTACTTATACCCCTCGGCCAGAGTATAAGAACCTGCACCTGCCCATTCCTTGCCCATTATTTAACACATTACATTCCTAATTAAAGTCAAATCCACTTGCATTGCCATAATATCCGTAGGAGAAATGGTAAGGGATATTGTAGTTCCGGCACTCTATGGGATAGCCTCATTGATGCCACCTACTTTGAAAATTCCATCCTAATCCAGAACAGTGTAGTATCCAGCTGCTGTTGTACTTATTTATGATATCTTTCCCAGATACACTCTCATTAATCCTTGAGGACAGAAATAGGACTGGGAATGTCACAATGACAGGAATACAAGAATGAGAGTTACTTCTAATGTGATGAATCTGAAAATTACACATAATAATAATAATAATAATAATAATAATAATAATAATAATAATAATAATAATGTTTTTTTTTTATTTATAATACTTGTTACTATTAATAATATAACTATTATTATAACCTTTTATCTCTATTATTTCTTTTTGTTGTTGTTACTGTGAACACAAAACACTGCCAAAACTTGATATCCTCTTTTCATCCCTGCCTCAGATATGAAACCATGCCAACAGCCCCTTGCATCGCTCTTGGCATGGGATGAGAAACAGAAGCTTGGGTTTGCATTGGAATCCCTTTTGAGATGTAAATGATTTGTTTTGTATTAGGCTTTGCTTGCCAGGAAGATAAGTCTTCCAAAGATAATATTTAAGTTCACTTTAGAAATTGACAGGTGGCGTCCAACTATATGTGACTTGGGGGTTCTTAGGCTTATTTTGACAGAAGGGTAGGTATCTCTCTCTCTCTGGGTTTCTCCTTCTTCTGTCCTGTCTATACTTTATATCTATTTATCTTTTTATCTACAGTGCTACCCCCTAACACTGTAGCAGGGAGCCGTAGGTATGAGATTTGTGTTCTACCTTATAACAATCATTTTTTGGGGGAAGCTGTCTTATAACGAGAGAACACTGTATCTATCCATTTGTTTTTGTTGAATTGTGGTGCTCCTGGAAGGTCCTGGGTGGGAATTGACAGCATTGGAGACTGAAATCCTCCCTATGCACAAAGCATCAGCTGTGCCAACATAACCCTCATCCACACAGCCCCACCAACATGCCACTGCAGGGATCAACCTCATATGGTGCCATCGAATTCCAACTCTTTGGAGCTAAACTGGGATTCCCACTCAGGCCTCTAGATGTGAAAGGCTAGTGCATTAACCGATTATCCTGTATTTCTAACATTACAATGTGCACTTCATGAATTGTGTCTTAATTGTGTTGAAAAAGGAATATTTGACTCCACTCTGTTAAACTGAAGTTTTTTAAACAGTGATGGACTGCATTGTATTTGTTTTTTGTAGTACAGGATGTTTTACCCGTACATGTATCTGCTATATTAAAGTATGTAAGTATGTTTCGTAATGCACAGCCTTAGGCTTGTTCTTCTAATTACTCAGTTGCGCCTGCAGATTTGTTGTAGCAGCTGCTGCTGTTTTTAAAGCTTAGTAGTTCATTAGCTCTGTAGATATGAAGGGTCAAGATAACTGTTAGTGGCTTTTACAAAGCGAGCACATGTCTACAACATTTTAGTCACAGGTGCAGTGGGACTTAAACTGTGTTTCCCCAAATTGAAAAAAGGACAGAAACGTAAAGCTGTTTTATATTTCTTTACACTACCAAAACAACCTATGATTTACAGAACGACCGGGAGTGAGTATTTTTGCCCATTTTTCCTCACTTTTCATATCTAAAAGAATGTTTTAATGAGAAAGACATCTCACAAGTATAATGTTCTCCTTTTTTCTAGGAAAGCAGCAGAACAGGGAATGGGAAGGCTACCATATACAGTATGTGGTTCAAGAGTTGTTTCTTGTTAAAATAACCTCAGGGGTCATTTCACACACTGGACACTTGGCTTTAACACCTCTGAAAAACATCCTGACCTTGCATTGTCCTCGCTTGACTGGGAAGTGGTCAGAAAGACATTTTAATAGGGTAATAATATAGAAAAAGATGAGTTTTGATGGATTTAGAAACCCCAAGCTGATCTGAGATCTTTTTTTTCAATGTCTTGTCTGGGGTGGGGTTTTTTTTTTTTCCATCGCTTCGAAGATGACCAAAATGTTGTCCAGTTTTCTACTGTCTGGTACAAAGTGTTACTCAGCTCCTTTGGTTTAAAGGTGTTGGTGTCTGTTCCATACACACTTTTTTATCTACTCAATGAATACCAAAGAAAACTACACTCTCATAGAGCCCCATTACCTTTATAAATACATAACTATAGGCAAGTACAAACTAGTTGATTCAAAGATAGGACAGAGGGTTCACACATGCTCAGCAGCCACCTTTGGACCAGTCTTGAGGGAAGGAGCCATATCTGATGCTGCCCTCCCAAGTGAGAACCAGTGTTTCCTCTGCATGGTTTTTCTTCTTTTTCTTCTGTTTTTATCTGTGAGTCTGTCATTCATTTACATTTAAAATGTAGTTCTAAAGGCACTCTTCAGTTGTCAGTGGGTTAAGGACCCCTCAGCTAACATTGTCATTATAGTCATTATTGACACAACTACTAATGAGAGCCTGTAAAACTATTTGCGTGAGGTGCGTACCATTTAACATGGAGAAAGGAAGCCTAGAAATAACAGTGCATGGCTAATGATAGCTACAGTACTGGGGATCTTTATAATATATGTACTTCCACATAATTACAATGTTATTACGCAAAGCTACAATGCACATTAATGTGTAAATCTTTTTGCATGATATAACCCTAACCCTAACCCTAAGCCTAACCCTTTTCTGATACAACTGTGTACTTACATATGTCATGCAAAAAGATTTACACATCAAGTACATTGTAACTATGTGTAATACCATTGTAAATATGTGTAAGTCCACATGTATTTATTTACTAAGTAACTAGTATGTAAATACACAGTAATTAGAGACACTTAATGTAAAGTGTTACCCTTTTTTCCAGCCCACCTTTACTCACCTCCGGTAACAGGAGGGCATTTTTGGAGGTTTGTAAAATAAATGCTGAAATATAAATCATTGTATTTCTTGTAACATGTTTTCCTCATCCACAAAAGCAAAACTTTTGCTACAAAAGAGTTTTCCTATAATAATATGTTTTCGAGAAATTTCTTTAATTATACATTTCCATAGGGGTATGTAAACTTTTGACTACAACTGTCTCTCTCTCTCTTTCTCTCTCTCTCTCTCTGTGTATATATATAATATACACAGTATATATATTAAGTAAATCAGTAGGCAAAATGAGTTGATTAATTATTTATACAAAATACCACAGTACAGTACAAGCAAAAGATTAACAAATGCACAAAAGCATAAAAACAGGCAATTTCTATCTAACCAGAACGTCTCTGTACATGTAATTGAAACTGTATACTTAGGCTGTTGTTTACATAATGCTGGTTAAATAACATCTTTCCTTAAGCTGCATATAATATCTTTGTAAATGACTAAATGCATGTTAAGACGCTTCTAACTACGGATGACTGGCATCCATTTCCTACAAGTGGTAATCAGGGCACAATGACAACCAGGGCAAAGCAACTACACTACACATCCACATTCACTAGTGAGGAACCAGAGCACCCAGCAACTACACTACACATCCACATTCACTAGTGAGGAACCAGGACACCCAGCAACTACACTACACATCCACATTCACTAGTGAGGAACCAGAGCACCCAGCAACTACACTACACACCCACATTCACTAGTGAGGAACCAGGATACCCAGCAACTACACTACACATCCACATTCACTAGTGAGGAACCAGGACACCCAGCAACTACACTACACATCCACATTCACTAGTGAGGAACCAGGGCACCCAGCAACTACACTACACATCCACATTCACTAGTGAGGAACCAGGACACCCAGCAACTACACTACACATCCACATTCACTAGTGAGGAACCAGGGCACCCAGCAACTACACTACACATCCACATTCACTAGTGAGGAACCAGAGCACCCAGCAACTACATTACTCATCCACATTCACTAGTGAGGAACCAGAGCACCCAGCAACTACACTACTCATCCACATTCACTAGTGAGGAACCAGAGCACCCAGCAACTACACTACACATCCACATTTACTAGTGAGGAACCAGAGCACCCAGCAACTACACTACACATCCACATTTACTAGTGAGGAACCAGAGCACCCAGCAACTACACTACTCATCCACATTCACTAGTAAGGAACCAGGGAAAGGCAACTACACTGCACATCCACATTCACTAGTGAGCAGGGGCTCCCTGTGTTTGTGCTGTTCCTCAATATTCAGAAGTATGAGTTCGTAGACAGGCACCAGTTCAGTTCAGGGTCTGGAAGTCTTGTATACAATTCTCGGTCTTCTACAAAACATCTCCAATAGCAATCGCCAGCTATTAATTTAATCAGTGGCAGTAAAGCACAGTTTTCATTTCATTTCATTTTTTTAGATTTCTTTGTGTTCTGGGGGTGGGGTATCATGTAAGCATTATGGAATATTTGTCCCAAACTTGGTGTGTATTGGTTCTACTTATGCTGAGGTATCTTCAAGCCAATGGTAATAATCAGTTATTAATTAACATTTTTTGGGACCCCACATAAGTGATTGTTATATACAATCTATAAAACCGTTATTAATGATGCTTAATAACAGTTATAGATTACAATTAGTAATAACAGCACAAAATGGCACTGTGTTTCAAATCAGTTTGTGCTATAACATGTGACCCGACATTTACCTATAAGGCCGCATCTTTAACAGTCCATCCCACATATAACTGGTAGCAAAAGCTTTACAATAAGGGCCTTTCACTGTGAACAATTACCCAATGGACTCATGAATCTTGTAATCGCCATTGGTTTTGCTGCCAACACCAGATACACTGTCCATCTGCCTTGTACTCTCCTGTCCTCTTTCTATGAATTGTAAAAACACAGCAAAGTCTAGTGAAGGAAAACAACATGTTACAACATTACACATTTAGTAGAAACATGGTGTGGTAAATGGCAAAATTAAAGTGCATATTTGCCAAGGTAAATTTCTGCATGGGAGCCAGCAATCTATGTATTTAGCTTTATATGCCCCCTTAATAAAACGAACCTGAAGGTATTACCAGCAGGGAGCTGAATGTAACTATAAACTCATTGCTGCTGCTTTGCTTTATTTTTTAGTAAGCTTTGAAAGCCGAAAGGGTAAAGCCAACACAGACAGAATAAATAAGTCTATCTATTGAAAGCTTGTACTTGATCTCAATACAGCAGTAATATCAAGCGCTACATCACTGACATTGTTTATGTTGAGGCTTTTTTTCTTTCATGCCTGTGTTGAGCGATGTAGGGGCTCACTGTTTTTTTCATCTATCCAGAGTTGCCTCAGTAGATGAGAAACACTCCTGTGCTGTCAGATCCCAGGTAAAGAAACCTGTGGACAGGTTGTGAAAGGTGATGCCTCAGGCAACTGGCGAGGTTGTATCTGCAGTGCCTGTTTTTAATAAGCACGGAAATGCACGTGAAGGCATGGGAGGTGACAGTCCTATC
This sequence comes from Acipenser ruthenus, assembly GCF_902713425.1. NCBI lineage: Eukaryota > Metazoa > Chordata > Actinopteri > Acipenseriformes > Acipenseridae > Acipenser > Acipenser ruthenus. The sequence continues at coordinate 31,250,896 of NC_081207.1, forward strand.
TAGAGTCTCTGAGTAATTGGGAGCAGGTCACCTCCCCATTCCTGGACAGTAATTTGATGCATTTCTCCTATTTGCATACCCTCCTGGTGGTTCATGGAAATGGATGTCCAGAGCATACAGAAGAGGATGGAATTAAAACAAATTAACAGAGGGGGGTGACAACTGAACAGTCGCTTTCATTCTACAAGACCTTGCATTAGCAGTCTGCAATTTGAATAGGGAAGGTTATTAAAGTCATTGTCTTCAGACCCGTGAGGATGGAAACACTTTAAATACTTACGCACCGTACCAGTATCTGTTTAGCAGTGTTAGTTTGAATGGATTGCACTTGATATTGGAGAAAAAAAAACAGCCTTGTATTGTAAAATGCTGAAAGGATTGTGTTCCAAGTTTAATTTCTTTCCGAATTGATTTCCCGTTGCTTTTATAAAGAACACATCACATTTTGTGTCTTTTTCTTTTCTTTTCTTTGTTTGAGTGTTATGAACTTTGGCTTTGGCCCACTTGCACAGGTACAGCAGCTGATACGAAATCATACATCTCGTACATTGTAGCAGGAATAAAAATAACTGTCCACACAGACTCCATCCCCCTACATTCTTCTTCATTCGCCATGCACTTCAAAGATGACACCTGTCATGCATTAGGATCTTAGAGTAGCAATGTTTGTCCTAGCACATGCTTTGATGGTAATTTCACCCTAAGCATTTGTCATCTAACCTGGAGGGATAACAATGTGTAATGCAAGTGAGTTTCAGAACAGTGTAGAAGTATGCAGATATTTTTAAATCTCCGCAATTACCAAAGGGAACGAATCAAATTATGACAGTCATCTTAAACCCTGTTTTATTTCTCACAGGTACGTCTATAAGGTATTGTTCTTTTGAGTAGCTGCCTGACCCAGTGTTCCTTTTGTTTCACCCTGCAGATGAAGGATGACTGTTTTATATATTATTCAACATTTCCTACTAGTAAACATCTTCCATATGTTTGTTTGGCTCTCTCAAACGAATATGCATTCTATTTGTGCCACGTCTTTCGTGTCTCCAAACAAACAGCTGAGATCTCGTAAATATGATAATCAACCTCATGTCAAAGCAGCTTCATTCCTCTGCCGTACCCCAGGGGAAGGAATGATCTCGTTTCATCCGCACAGCTTTATTGGCCTTCATTTAATTTGTTTCTACTTCCTTACAATATTTTGGAAAATTTTACATTACAGGATACGGCAAGATAAAATCAAAGTCAGCTTTAATAAGACTTTAGACTTAGATCTTGTTTGTGTGGATATAGTGGGTACAAACAATGATTAACAGAAATAGCTGCATAGGAAGTTAATTTGTGAAGCAGATCTATCACTGAGCCACCACTACCCCTGATTGGTTTAACAGAAATATTTTGGGACATAATACATCCCTATTAAATTCATTTTCAGTACTTAAATTTAACACGATCTCCAACCAGTCAACTGTGTTATGCAGGTTCAGACATATCCCTGCCCTGTTTTTTTTTTTATTTAATATTCTTGACTGCCGATTTGATTGATTGATTATCAATGAGTTAAAGAAATGTCAGGTTTCCTTTTCTTCTCTTCCCTGTCACGACAGATAAAACCCCTCTCCTTCAAATGTAACATTTCCCATTCCCGCACCACACTCAAAAAGACAAGCTCTCTCTCTCTCTCCAGATGGCTTCCAGATTGCGGAACACCCTGTCACCTCATATTAAAAATCTTTTGTTTAACTCATAATTTAAAGGGTCATTAAGCTCCTATTTACAACATTCTATGTATTCAATTAGTACAGTTAAGAAATGTGATATCAGCACTGAACTATTTGTTGATTTTTCCACGATCACATTTTTCCATTTTAAAGCTAATATGTAACAGTTTTGAAAATGTAAAAAAAAAACCTAACTGTTGATGCTACAAAAAAAAACAAAAAACAAAAAAAAAGCTGGAACAAGACTTAATAAATGAGCTGCCAGACTAGTGACAATCAGTCCAGAGGTAAAGGGCAATAAACAACATATAGATCAAGTAAAAGACACAGTTAGTGATATATTATTATTGTCCTTGTGACTCAAACCTATTAGAAACTACAGTAGTGTGCAAATGTATTCGAGCACCCCATTGCTTCTGTTGTTTTGATTTGTTGTGCATATGAAATCAAACCACTGGAACTGAAAATCTTGGAAAATTGTCAAAATAGGCAAATTAATGATTGTCTAATTTAATTGATGGCTTTAATAGACCACACATGCTATTTATTTAAAATAGTAAGAGAAAAGGAACACAGAGCCACACATGGTAAAATGCATGAGACTTTTTAGAAGTTGTTTAAGTTGCCTAATTAAAGCACAAAGTGGTCTAACATTTTCACACATGAGTGGCTATTGTTCCTATATCACCAATTGCTGATCCAAAATCGAACTTCTCACATCTAGAGGTTTCTGTGCAGGTAGGTATATAAAGGATATAAATAACAAATCTTGAGGCATTCTATTAAATTTGCACACTACTTTATGTCAAGCAGACAAACATTTCTGCTTGTGTCCTCTACAGTGTGTCCTTAAGACGTTGCATGAGAGGTTCTAATGGTTCTCCTAAGACTTTGCAAAGTAACATGAGATGCTGAGAATCATAATGCTATCAGGAGTGGGGCTTACTGTCCTGTCCTATATATATATATATATATATATATATATATATATATATATATATATATATAATAATTATTCATGCGTTCGTCTCCATCCTAGCCAGCCACGAGAGACTAGGCAGAAGAGGTGCCAAGCAGCCCTATCGCTTTCGTGAGCAGATAAATGCTGTGCCATTAAAACAAAAATTGCTGAGGAACATATGTTGGTACAAAATCCCAACTGTGCTCCTGAAGGAGAAGTATTTCCTATTGGTGTTGGTGATATACAGATACCAGCAGCTGCAGGTTAGTCCAACAGCTGAAAAGTGTATTAGGGTACAGACTGATTCTCTGTGAGAATACCGCTATGCTGTACCAAAACGCTCCCTGAGCCTCAACTGAGAACAACCTGGAATGCTTTTTAAAGTGTTAACTGTTTTGGAGATAATCATATTACTTGATGTCTGGTCCCTGCCACATGTACTGGTAGCTTTCCTTTTCTGTTGCTAATTGTCTTTTATATATATATATATATATATATATATATATATATATATATATAATTCATTGTTCTGCAGCACCGGTGTTGTGTGGTAGAATGCAATAAAACAAATGAATACTGAAAAAGTGCCGAAATGTTTTTACAACAAGAGTAAAACGTTTAATTAAAACAGCTAATAAATATACACAAGGTTTCATACAATATTTAAAGGCCATTTGACAGCAATAAAAAGACACTTAATTGTACGAAAGAATGCAGCAAAATGTAGACATTTTGTATACGGACTCACATTAAGAAGAATTTTTTTTTTTGACTTGCACATATGGAAAAAGAAAAAAAATGTTTTTGTAATGCAAGCAAAGAACATTCTCGCCTAGTGGAATTGAAGCTTGTACAAACGTGTATCCCCACATGAGAATTGCTTCTGATGTGCATCCACTAGCTTCAGAAGATTCTACTGAAGTTTTCAGAGGAGAAAAGGGAGCTCAAACCTACAGGCTTTCCCCATTAATGTAACTTCCTCTTACTACTATCAACGTAGGATTCATAGTTTTCATAACCCATATATGTATAAATCTCTTTGCACAATATATGTAAGTACAACATTGTATCAGAAAATAGTTAGGGTTATGACATGCAAAAAAAAAAATACACATTAAGTGCATTGTAACTGTGCATAATAACATTGTAATTATGTGTAAACACACGTGTATTTACTAACTATTATGTAAACACATAGTAATTAGAGTTACCAGAAAAATATATACAATTGGCCTACTGGTAAATGTAAATGTAATGCATTTCTATCTTTCTTTTTTTTTTTTTTTACAAAATAAATGACAACAAATGTAATTAAAGTGTGATTGAGTTTTTCCTGATTATGTCTGATGTTCTAAAACTGCCACACATGTCTACCCTCGCTGCTCTGATCCCCTCACGCAGCACTCTTATTTTCTGAAATGTCGCTTGAAGTACCTTGCCTATTGGCATGATGCCACTTAATAAAATATCACAACTGCTTTGACCGTACTCTTTAATTGAATCCCCTGTCAGTTAACTGCACCATGTGGTTTGGTCATCGTGAACTATTTGGAACACATATAAGCAGGAAGCTCATCTTGACTTTGTTTAGAGAAGAAACGATCTCCAAGGCTGCCTTGTCATTGGATACATTATTCAAAGGAATGATTTTAATGTGTTTAGGGACGATTGCTAAGGCTTATTTAATGTTACATATTTTAAAAGTAAACTTTATTTCCGCATTAGGACATTGTTGCACAAAAATTGTAAGATGTTTATGCCACATCAATTGATGCAGTTGCCCTAAATAAAAATGAAAACATGAAAAATCTTTGTCTTAATCCAGTGCGTGGTTGCCTGATACCACATGGGAGCCTTATACTAGTTATTTATTTCTGCTAAACCATGAATTTCTGATACCCATCGCTATATTGAAAAACCCAGATGACTTTCACCCTTTTTAACAATGAAATGTTTTGATGTCTGCTGCATTTTTAAAGCATGAAGCCTGGTTGTTACTAGATTCGGCACCACTACTACACATCTAACTGTACTATTTGATCATTAATTTATCACAGTTCTAGCAGTTTGTTTGACAGGTGCGGGAGCTTTCATCTAATGGCTACACAGCAAGAGTGCAGCACACTAAAGAGTGGAACCCACTGACTTGGGCTGGGTACCAACAGACAAGAGCCACCTTCCCAGGCTTTAGCGATTTACCACACTCTTTCAAGACATAAAAAGGGTACTGGTAATGAGGAGTCCGTTCTGCTTGACATGTTTCATAATAGTAGCAATTTTAAGAAAGATTAGTGTGTGTCTTTCGAGCAGCACAGTTATTACAACATTGTTTATTTAAAAGATATACATTTTATTTTGTTAATTTGTATCCTGAGGTGCACGGACACAATAACACATTTCTGACAAGCCCAGACCTCGTACAGTTTGTGTTGCAGGTGAAATTCTCCTATTTGCTTTTAAAAATAAGGTCTGTTAAAGAAACACCCTTAACTAATTGGAGTATGTTTTATTAACGGAGTAAATCCACGTGGAGTCTCACATCATAGCACAGTTGGGAACCAGAAAGGGTCTTTTTCTTTTATTCCGAGGCTATTAATGACTGCAGATAATTAAGTAGGATACCTTTTCCAAATATCCTTAAGGATATTCCAAATTCCTTACATTTTTTTAAGACATTTTCTTAGAAGAATATTATTAATCCTTCATGCCGAACCAGTACCGAAACCAAGTACTCAAAGGGCCGTGCCTATAAAACTTTGCTTGTATTTTTAGTAATTTTCTGAAATATATATATATATATATATATATATATATATATATATATATATATATATATATATATATATATATATATATTGTAAAGGTGTTTTTATAATTCGGGGGCTGATCACAAGAAGCCAGCAGAGAATTTTGCACAGGGCTCAACAGGAACACAGTCAAGCATTTTCTTACTGGAACTTACAAGCTTACAATTTTACTAGAGATGGGAGACATGACCAGTTCCAATAGTAATTGTAAACTCCAGCTTTAATGCTTTATTATTCTGTCAAGTTTCCTGTCTATCATAAAGAGCTGTTTTGTTTTACAAGACTACAGCAGGTCTACTATGAGAAATTCAAAGATGTATTTACATTAGTGTAGAAAGAGCAGTTCAGAGTTTCATTACATAAAGGATCAGACAGAAAACAATCCCCCTCTTTCATTAAGACAAGGCTTCCACAGGCCTTAACAAACTGCAACAAGAAAAACAGAAACAAAAAGGTCTGAATGCCAGCTGTGTACTTCCCTAAATAAAGTAAATTATTATTATATTGTATTACATTAAACAGTATTTCTAAATAAATAATAAATAAATACATGTAGGGAACACTTTAAATTAAGTGTCTCTAATCACTGTGTATTTACATAGTAGTTACTTAGTAACTGCATCCGTACGTACACATAATTACAATGTTATTATGCATAGTTACAATGCACTTAATGTGCAAATCTTTTGCACAATATAATCCTAACCCTAACCCTAACCCTAACTCTTTTCTGATACAACTGTGCACTTACATATGTCATGTAAAAAGATGTACATGTCAAGTAATGAATGAATGAATTGAATAACCAATCGCAGTATGTCCAGCTCTCTGAGATGTATGTTATTTTCAGTATGATGCATACTGTATGTATGAATTACACAGAGGGAAATGCAGCCCAGGAGTGGGCTGTGCTATTCGTCTGCCAGGACAATCACAGGCATTAACAGCGGTTGATAAAACTCCCCTGGTAAAGTCACAATACATTTGACATCCACAGATCATAGCTGTTAACGTCAAATTAAATGTCAGCTTACAGAATGAGCGACTTGGTACAGTAATGAGTTTTTGTGGGAGGAACCGCTTAATGCCATTACGTTCATTTAAAAAAAGTTTTTTTTTTCCGAAAATAAGAAACCAAGGAGATTATCTCTTTGGGGCCTGGAAATTGATCTTTTTTTCAGCTATCCCATTCTCAGATATGTTAAACAGGGTTGGTGTTGGCGGAGAGTAAAATAGATGGATGGAAGGAGGAATGGGACCCAAATGCTTGTTACATATCAATGTAGTTAGGCTGAAGGGGGATGTTTTCTTTTTGGTTTGCCATGTTAAGATCAGAATGATAATAAAAAAAAAAAACTCACTGCTTGTTAATTAGTATACAATGCGCACCTGCATCTTAACAGTCTCACCCTTATTCCCTCTATAGCGAGCACCGAAGAGACTCATTTCAATAGAGTTGTGATGATAATCACATTAAATGGCACTGACAGTCAATTGTCCTGATGATGAGCTCATGGTTATTCTGATCTGTCAGGAGGAGGTTGCTTGCTGCAGACCGTATCGTGTTTATAATATTCTTGTGTATAATTACATGCATGTGTTTTGTTATCCCTTCAGTTCTCTGTATGATGCACACAAGGATTCTGGGTGCACGCAATACCTGGGTAATGGTGGTATTTTCAATTAAAGGCAGACGAGGAGGCCTGTGGGCAGGTACATGTTAAAAGGGTTCCCCTTCTATCTTTCTGCAGGCTAGACAAGGGAAACTCTCCAAACAGCAAAAGTGATTTTTTTTTAAGGACAGAGACATCCATTATTAAGCAAAGAAAGTAATTTCCATCTCCAACGCTTTGGGCCAACAATTAAATAAGTGACACTGGGTGCAAGTGATGCCCCAATATGTCCCTCGTGTGAAAGCAGCTTTTAAAAAATGCATGAATGTAATCAAAGTTTTAGGTAGTACAGAACTACAGTACTTTTAGATCTTCATCATCGTCTTTATCTTTTGGATCCATTAAATAATGTGATCAAAGCCACCCGGAATAATGCACTTGTCATAAGGAAGTCTTCTATTTAGTTCAGGTCCAAAATGAACAAGTTCTAAGCAAGTACACAGGCCATTTTGTTAGTTCTACACCTAAATTCCCATTACCTGTTTAGTAAGTCCCGTTATCTATCATGTTTAGAGATTTCTTAAAAAGGTGCTGGATTTTGATTGTCCTGGAAAACACTACACATCATCATCATCATCATCACCACCATCATCACCATCACCATCACCATCACCATCATCATCATCATCATCATCATCATCATCATCATCATCATTTTACCAGCAAGGATAATGGTGTGCATGCACATTTATAAAGATATCCGTAGTAACCTTAATTCAACCTGGAACAAATCTCACAGAGACCAAAGACTCCTTGACAGTGGAGTCGAAAGTGGAACAGCGTGTGATTAAATTACAAAGACATCAAAAGCATCACTGGCAAGAGCTTTATTGTGGATCTTGCTTTCTGTTTATATACACATAACATTATAGAATGTTTCTGCGATATAATCTGTATTCTACTAGATTATCACTGTTATTTATTTGTAACTATACATGTACTGGCACAGCATAATGTTTACGGCAGAGTACTAATTTATTTGGAACATTCTGTACTCTCTTATAATTGCATACTAAAATGTAATGCTTTGGTCTTTGCTGTTTGCCACACCGCTATAGTTTAGTCACATGTGCAGCGCTTGCTTACACTCTGCACAGCAGTTTTAGCTGCATGGTCACACGCTTCATAGCTCATTATCACCTGCTAGCCTAAGTTGTCTAGAAATGAAATAGCTGTGTCCCTAACTTCAGCTGTAGAATGTTCTGCACGTCATCAAGCAGCTCTGTTACAGCTCTAGAGACAGCTCTGTTACAGGCTCATATATTCACCATGGGCTTGAAAGATACCTTCTGAAAACACACAGAAAACCACATGGCACACTACATAATTACTAGTGCTCAATGCTTTAATATATATATATATATATATATATATATATATATATATATATATATATATATATATATATACAAAGCTACCACTCAGGCAGAAAGATAGTTATTTTCAGACTTGGGGTGCCAGTGCGGCAGGTATTAATAAAATGCCTCCGTATTCAACATCTTAATGATGTTCTACCTATCCAGGTATGTCACAAAGACGGTACATCTTAATAAAAACTTTAAAATCCCTGGATCTACAGTACAACAGAAATGGCAGGATATATATTAAAACAGGATGGTTTAAGATCAGATAATATAATGTCTTCGTCTCATTGTTCACAGTACTCATTGGTCACAGTACTCATTGCTCACAGTACTCATTGGTCACAGTACTCATTGTTCACAGTACTCATTGCTCACAGTACTCATTGCTCACAGTACTCATTGTTCACAGTACTCATTGTTCACAGTACTCATTGCTCACGCCCATGCTTTGCTTTGCCACACCTACAGGCAATAAGCCTCACATGCTCCCTTGAAATGTTCTTTTTTTTTTTTTGCACGGTATTTTTTGCAGATTCCCCCTTTGCTTTTCTAATGGTTATACTATGCATTTGCCATAGTGTACCATGCTTTGCCATCTATTTATTATGCTTTACCATACCTCTGTGCTTTACAATGCTTCCTATGCTTTACCATACCTCTCTGTGCTTTACAATGCTTCCCTATGCTTTACCATACCTCTCTGTGCTTTACAATGCTTCCCTATGCTTTACCATACCTCTATGTGCTTTACAATGCTTCCCTATGCTTTATCACACCTCTCTGTGCTTTACAATGTTTCCCTATGCTTTACTATGCTTTCACTGTGCTCTATTACACTTTGCTGTTCTGTCACTGTGGTAAATATTTATATAAGGGCTATCAAGGAACACATTGTCTTATCTCATCTATAGCCATCTAATGTCTTTACATATTTAATTAAAATTGAGAAAGAGCTAAATCAATGCACCACTCTTAATGACCAGGATGCCAACAAGTGCTGCATGTGTCACAATGACAGCGGAGTGTATGTATAATCTCTGTCATTTCATCAATACAAAATTCAGCTTCCTCCTTTCCATTGAGTATGGCAGAGCAACAACTGAGCTGAGCATTCGTAAGTGGGAAACGCATGCTATTCAAACTGATAGCGCTGCTGGCATCCTCTAAACAGACTAATCAAGTATGCTGAAGGTAAATGCAACAATGCACAAGTGTATTGAGCCCGACACTAAAGCCCTCTTCTATAACTATTACTAAAATGTTACTTAAACACTCGGGATCATTAGCCATGCAAAACATACAGCAAACTCTTTGAAACACATAGCACCGGCGTTTGCACTTCAAGGATGTTCACAGCAGTGCTTTGTACAATCAACAACTGCCTGCAGGCAATGTTTAATATTGCTGCTGCTGTGTGTGTTTTCCATTGTAATGCGGAATGTAGTTTATTATTAAAACTGGCTGAAAGATGGAGAAGCGCATTGCTAAATTCAGCCTCTGCTTATACATCCAGAATTGCCTGAGACGTGTCTGCGTTTTAAAATGACTGATAATATCAAACTACTTGGTATGTCTGATTTGCTGAAATGTTTTGGGATTCAATTTGTTTATTCAAGTGTGTGTGTCTCAAGGAACACTGGCTTACATTCTGCTCAGTTCAATGTCTAAATTGACTGTTTCGTTTGTGCTTGCTGTGATTCTCTTTTGCACTGTTAAACCTGCAGTATTCATTTTGCGTGCTCACACCTCAGCAAACCACCTTGATCTCTGGCAATGAGTTCCTCCCCCTAGTGGCATAGAAGTCAAAGCCAGGCGACTCCTGCCTTTGTCCCAATCATCAACATGTTATCAAATAGCAGGCATTGAAAGAAACACATGGATGAATGCTAAAGAGTTTAAAGTTCTACCCTTGCAGAGAACCAACAGTTCTATCAGATACAAGTTTATTCCTGGTGTATTGCATATAGAAGATTACAGAAGAAAAAGGTTCAAGACAATGGAGTCTCTTGTAAAGAACAAAACAGTGGAGGATTTTAATCTGGGGTAATTTATTGACCCTCTAACAAACAGCACAATATTCACTAATGTGTGAAAGATGCCAGAGATGGAGATCTGTGGCTGTTTAAATCGTTCAGATAGACCCCGGATCCTATACTGTAAATAAGAAAAGCCCAACAGCATTTTGTTTGTGGCAGAAGGGAAAATTCAAGTGGAAACCCTCAGGGCAGCAAAAGGGATCCTGTGGGGTACCCTGAGGGCAAAGGGGGTAAGAAGGAGGAGGGGAGGTAGTCAACTATATAGTATACTGTAAGTATACTGTGCAAATTGACATTAGTAAACTTTTATAAGGGAAGTGAAACATTATCAGTGACTATCCTTAACTTGTGCAGCGCACATTACTGCAAAATCTCCTGCAATGAGGCACACCTCTTGGTTCATGATGCCAGTGTTGCACAGGAAAGTTGCAAACTTTCCCCGCTTGCCTTTAAGAGTGTGTTTGTTATTAATCCCTTATGCTCATGTCTATCCAGCCATCATGTGTCAAGAACAAAGCTCTGGGTTTCTTCTGAGCAGGTTGAGCTGAGCAGAGGCTTGGCTCATGTGCATACGCCACGTCTTATATATAATGGATTAACACTAGAGGGTTCAATATATAAATGAAAAGCCCTGTTTTTTTGGTTTGTTTTGGTCCAGGTTCTGTTCTTTAAAGACACATTTGAAGCAGTGCCAAATAGGATTGCTCTCCTTGCTATTTTTATTTATTAGATTTTTTTTTTTGCGTTCTTAAGTTTGCTGCTGTTTTCCATTTCTCATACAATGGGGAAATTACTCTTCCAAGTTCTATCTCACTGCAGTACCACTTTACATGAAGTGTCTCTAATTACTATGTATTTACATAACGGTTACTTAGTAAATACATGTGTGCTTACACCGCATTACAGTGTTATACATAGTAGTGTCTGATTATGTTATATTGTAATTATTAGTATGTTAATTGTTGTAATTGAATGTTTTAATTTTGCTTGTTTTGTACAGCGCTTTGGAATGGCTTTGCCATGAAAGGCACGTAATAAAAATAAATTGATTGCGCTACAATGCACTTTAATGTGTAAATATGTTTGCACAAATATATGAAAGTACACAATTGTATCAGAAAATGGTTAGGGTTATATTGTTAAAAAAGATTTACATATTAAGTACATTGTAACTATGCATAATAACATTGTAATTATGTATTAGTGCACATGTATTTACTAAGAAACTGTTATGTAAATACACAGTGATTAGAGACACTTCATGGAAGGACCGCATGCTAAAAAAGGGGAGGACTGGGGTAGCAAAGCACAAAGGAGAAGAAGGAACCCGCAGTGCTTCTGCAGCATCCCGATGAGTTTACCTGGAATAGATTAGGAGCAGCAATCGATCAAGGAAGAGATTGCAGTCCCACCCTTGAGGTTTAGCACAAGCCTCTGATTTCTAACAGGAGAATAATAAACAAAACACTGGACCAGGGTGTCCTGAACCCCGCTTGTGCAGGTTCAGATTTGAATGATTGGTACATGTTTGATTCTCTAAAATGATCAAGTGTGTGTTTACCTGTTTTATTACGTGCCATGTTTAATAATTTGTTTCCCCTGGCCAGTTTGGATTGCACATGTACAATTACTGTACATGAAGCAAAACATGGCATCACCACTTCTAATAGAATCAGTAATGCCTCAGCTTTTTTAACCTTCCAGCACTCTGTTCTGAAGAATGTGCAAAGACAAAGAAATGTAGTGAAATAGTGGAATAAACACGAGGGAAGAGAAAAAAAGTATACAGCTCTTACTCATTTCCCTTTATCAAAGATTGCATTTTATGTTATAGAACACAGTGCCACCATTGTCATAGTATTGTAATTACATTTTCTTTAATTTCTAAATTCTATTGCAGAGGCACCAGGTAGACAGATCTATTGTAATTGTTGCAAGGATCTGTTAAGGGAATGCCATGCCATCTGTGCACCTCTACATACAACGGAGGAAAAGCAAAGCAGTAAATGGTGTGTCTCTGTTCCAGATTCCACAGCTGCAGTCTCAGTTTCCTGAGAAGATTAAGACAAAGGCCTGGAACAATGAACACCTGAATTAATACACAGTCAAAACAGGAGAGAGGGAGGATGACATTCTGAGCGATTGCATACAGTTCTAAACGTGAAAGCGATACATTCTATTGATGCATATACAGAAAGGACGGCAAAAGCACAACCACTCAGGTGGTGCAGTATGTTGCAAGTTAACATTCTTAGCGTACAGGTTTAGTCCAAGTGGCTTCTCTGTCACATAATCTAGTCCTGCAAAGAACTTCCCCAAGGGGGTTACCTTCTGTTCAGAGTCTGCAGCATGTATTGTATTTTTAAACCTCTTAGCACTGCACTAAAAGTGCAGTAACTCTCTCAGGGCCGAGGGTTTAAGGATACACAGGCTATTAACTGTGTCACTCCCTTGTTCAATAGAGCAGAGGCTTGGTGAAAATGAAGTCTTTATTTCCCCTTTGAATCAGGTTCATTCTAATGCACTATAGATTTGCTCCCTGTGCAGCAGACATTCGTACCCCACCTGACACCACCTAAAGCCCTATGGATTACAGGTCTCATGTATGTTATACATTTTGCACGAGGAGTGAATCACACAGTGTGGAAGCAGTCAAAATGGACCACCACGCTGCAGAAGAATGGAAACTATGCGAAAGAAAGTTGAAATATTATCATTTATTTGGGACCTGGGGTAAACAATTCAAGAGTCACAACTGAACAATCTGCTCTGAACCAGGATGTTATGAGCAGGTGTCCCAGTCAACGAAATTCAAAGTAACATCATGATCAGAGCTGGACCGATGCAAAATGAACGGATGCATGTTTTGACGGCTGTGGTCGTCCAATTCAATCGCTTGATAATCCCTGGCACTGACTAAAAAGGCAGTATGATGTTGCATGATCTGCTAAATACAACTGATATTAGGGCTTTTAATGCTGCAGTTATGGACAGAACAGGCTTAATCATTTTTTTGCAGTTATTAGCTGCGATGGAAATGAATAGCAACAGAAAGTGTACATGCTGATAACAGTATGATGACTTGTTATCTACACTTCACCTTAATTTGGTTTGATCTGTAAGTGTTCTTCAGCGGCTGAATCCTAATGAGGCTGCTTTAAATTGATTACCCACTTGGAAATGCAATGTTGTTCTCCGATTGTATCAGAAAGCTGTCAGGACCTTGTGATTTCCATTTCATTGGATTTAACGAGGACTGGAGGAGGTGTGCATTACAGGCTGATACAATCACATTTGTCAGCATGATCCTTTTAAGTGCATTTCAATTAAAGTGTTATTCTCTAATTTTATTATACACTGACTCCACTAATGCTAATGCTCACTGCTGGTGGAACAAGCGGCAGATAATGTACACAATTTAATTTACTTAATTGAGCCTTAGTGGTCTAACATGCTTTTCATATCCTAATTCCTTAAATAATCTTTGATTTCTGCATCCACTACAGATCTTTTAATGAAAAAGGGCAGCAGAAAACATCTGTTACAATTCAGATTCGATTATCTGCATAACATCTGCATTCATCAGAGCATTAGCATGCAGCCGTATTCCTCTATCTACTTTTGACAATTATTGTCTGTTCCTATGAACATATATCTGACTGTAATTTATACATTATTATAATTAACTGTATTTGTGACTGTGTCTCTGATTCATTTATGCCAAACAGCTCTGAGGCCAGTAGTTGCATTTACAATACCATCAGTTATTGTAAATAATTTTGATTATCTATCTATCTATCTATCTATCTATCTATCTATCTATCTATCTATCTATCTATCTATCTATCTATCTATATATATATATATATATATATATATATATATATATATATATATATATATATATATATATATATACAGTTTCCAAACCACCCCTCGCGATTCACAGATGTGACTCCAGCCTGCCTTCGCGTGCTTGAAATCTCTGCAAGGCAGTGATTCGAGTGTCATTGAGGCAATGTAGAATTTGGTCAGTTGTTTTCCGTATTTCAGTACCTTTCTGCCATGTTTAATTTGCAAAGATAAGCTTAAACTTTAACCTGCCATTACTATGTCACGTTTTCAGTTTCCAAGACGTGTTCTCTTGTAACTTTGGTGTAGTGACAATATTCTTGTGCCTTTTTTTTCAATGAAATGCTCTGTCTTCCTGAATTACACTATAATGTAATTACCCAAGCACACACCCTTTTGCTGTTAATTGACTCAGCACTACATTGTCTTACAAACTTTGTTGTGGCTGCACCACTGGTTAGCAAAGGGTAAAAAAAAACCAATAAAACAAATAGATATGAATTTCCAGCTCTGTCCTTTTTAAGTGGCTCTTTGCATTTTGTTTCATATAATAAACCATAGTTCTTCTTTTTTTTTTTTTTTGGAAAACATGGTTTTGGTTATCCGCATTATTGTGTTGTAATGGTTTAAAAGTTTATCTTATGAGTAACGTTTGGTTTTACATCAATTACTTACGGGCTCTATGATGAGGTCAAAGAAAGCTAGTTCAATTATATTCCCAGTCCTATATGAAACAATACTACTGAATAGTATAAAATTGTGCTGCCAAAGCTTCTTTTGTGTAACACTTAAACATAGAGTTTGTCTAGATTAATTATCTTTATGAATTTGGCAATGCATTGAGCAAATCTGGAGCGCTGATTCATTTTTGTTTTATTAACATGTCATTAATTACTGTATGTCTTAATATTGCCCCACATTCAGTCTATTTTTATTACATTAATTCATGCAATGTTATGAATTTGATGAAAAGTATTCACAACTGGGTTTTTGGCATTCGCTCTGAGAATGTATTGGCAATGGTTGACATATCAAATTATGCTTGACGGGTTCTGGGTTCTGGCATCGTTCATTAGCAGGTGAATAAATTGTTCTTGGCAAATAAAACTGTGAAACTGTAGAACACTTCTAAACCGATCCTTGAATATGTGAAATAGTTTCAAATGCAGAAATCCTTGACCCATTATTTTTGACCTCTAACATAAAAAAATGTAATTTGAATAGCACATTTATAACAGACATTTAAAGTCCCTTCTGTTGTGTTATTATCTGCAGAGTGTTATTGCCCCTCTTTGCACAGGGAAATATGCCTTGATTTTCATCGATCGGTCTCGAGTCAATGCTTTTAAAAATCTTGGACACCTTTTACTTAAGAGCAAAAGCATGCATTTTATGTTTTGACATGGTTTTATTGATTGGGAGCAGGGAAGGAGTGAACAGTGCTCTTTACCTGACTGTCTCTCTCTGCTCTCTTCGTCTGGCAGTGTCTCGTAGCTCCACATCCTTAATGGGTTTGCTCTACTCCCATCTGCTGCTCCCTCTTCTCTTTATCCTCCAAGCCCTCAGCACGGAGTCTTTCGCAGTTTTTTAAAGTAATCAATACGGCTCTGAAATCTCCCACTGTTCCCCTGTCACTCATATTTGGCCCAGTGCTGAATTATGGATGTGCCTCTCTCATCATATACAATTTGTATTGCATTTGTCAATTGCTGATCAATAGTTCACATTTTCTCATCCTCAAAGCCTCGACTCTTTTTTTTATTTGAACTTCTGATGCAAGTATTTCTTGAACCTGGGGGCAAGGGAACAGAACGATCTCTAGCAGAAGACAAAAGCTGTAAACTTCAAATAGCAAGTCTCCCCCTTTTCAGATCTCTGTGTGTCATTAACCTGGGTAAACACTAGGTAGAGACAAAATAGCAAGCTTTAATCCATGGAACTGGGCAAATTGTGGGCAGCAATTAAGCTTGGCATATCTGTTTTAGAAGCAGATAATAAGTTGCATATTGTACCAATGAAATATTTTCATAATTAATATGCATACTGGAAATCAATGGAAAGTCTTTGCAAGCCCAATCCCTGTATATAACGGCAAGGATTTCTGAAGGACTTTTGGGGAGTTACAGATTGTTATGTCAGTTTTTACACAACCCCTGTCTTTCAGTCTAGTATTTCCACTCTAAATGTTTAAGTTGAGTGATGCAGCGACTGAGAGGTGAATCGCTATTAGTAACGTAAGCCAGGCTGAACCCATTATAGCCTGAGGCGAAGCTGAGGGCTTATAAAACATTTCACTAGTAAGAACACAGGCTGTTGCTGAGGCCACAGTTTGGACGAGGTATCAGCTTGGAGCAACCAGTGCAACACAAAAGAAGTTTACAGTGCCTTACACTAAGAGCTGCATTCGAGTCTTAGCAGTAAGACATGGTGGAATTCTTTTAGCAAGGAGCTACATTTTGATTTATATATTGCAAATGTTTTTTTGTTATTTTAAATGAATGCAGCGCTCATGAAAGGTGAAGGAAGATAGTCCGACACAGTACTGGCTGTTCCCATGCAAGCGGTAACACTTTACACAGAGCTCCTCAAGATCGGATGTTTTGTCCAGTATGAAAGTGCATCCAGCCAGTTTGCTTTTAGAAAAAGATGTAACTGTTTTGCATGACCATATATGCACTGATTGAATGAGTCTGTGGATATTAAGACAGAGTATAATGACTCACAGTTCAAAGGGTCCAGTATATTCCTTGCAAATGAAAACAAAATAAAATACATGAACTTTGTGAAGCTTGCTGCTACATTATACTGCCGTTGTCAGCACAGGTCGCTCTATCTGTTGTTTGGTTTGGTTTTGTTTCATGGTTGTGTTTTTTTTCAGTTTTTAGAAAAAAAAACACTTTCTGCTACGCATAGTGTCTGTCAACCCAGAACAAGTTTATGCAAAACTTCTTTATAAAGTAAAAAGCATGTTGATAGAAAGCTGTGAGATCAGCCTCTGAATTTATTTTATATACTTATCGCTTGTTATTACATTGGATTGCAAAGTGACAATAAGAGTGCTTTAAATTCTATGACAAACATGTGTGCACATGCCAATTCTGTTTGCCCCGACTAGCACCTTATTATAAATAATTCAGATCATTCTTTACAAGAATGGAACAGGACAGTTAGTACATCTGAGAGAGCAGAAAATCTATACAGAGTGACATTGCACTTAAAACAGCAATTCATATTACTGGAAGCTACATATTTTTTCTAATAATTAAGGTTAATCTTAAGGTTAAATGTTAATTTAGTAATTGTATGTGAGATGTATTTTTTTTATTGCAGGCTCAAAAGGAGAAATAGTTTGCCATGTGAATGATCAAAGACCGGTGCGCTCTCTTAACGCTTTGACTTGTGTGTCTGTTGCGGTGAGACGTTTCACGTGTAAGTCCTTCAGGAAAGTCGTGACTGTGACACTGGAGGGGTGGAGCTGATAAGGTTACATGGAGGCATTAGGGTGGGAATCCCAGCACATTCTATAGACTTTTTGGTAACATGTTATTATGCATAGTTACAATATACTTAATGTGTCAACCTTTTTGCATGATATAACCCTAACCCTAACCCTATCCCAAACCCTATCCATAACCCTAACCCAAACCATATATTCATAACCCAACCCTTTTATGATACAGTTGTGTACTAACATATATCATGCAAAGAGATTTACACATTAAGTGCATTGTAACTATGCATAATAACATTGCAGTTATGTGTAAGCACAAATGTATTTACTGAGCAACTACTATGCAAATACACAGTCATTAGAGACACTTAATGTAAAGTGTTACTGACAGATATTGTGATTTGTTTCAATATAGATGATCACTATTTAAAAAGTGACTATACATAAGGTGGGGCTGCTCTGTGTGACTCATAGAAACAGGGTTGATAGTGCAGGGGTGTGTGCACTTCAAAGGGGCAGACAAGGGCTAAGCAAAGGCAACTAGCAACGTAATTCAAAACACTGTAAAAGAACCACTTACAAACTGAAACAAACACAAGCATTGTTCTACGAGTGAAACTCCACTGCTTCCAGGATTCTGTACTTTTCCAAAGTAAAGTAGACTGTCACTTACGAATGGTATAATGATCAAGCAATTATGGCTTTCCAGAGTTCAGGAGAGCTGTTGAATTGTCCTAGACGCACATTAGTTCTGGAGCTTTATCAACAATAAAACCGCTTTTAAAAGTTTGAACTGTTTGTGTTGCAGCCTCTCAGAGGTTGTGGGTCACACTCATTTACTGGTGAGTGGCTGTACATGATGAATTAGTGTTCTGGTAAGAGGTCAACGTGTGCTAGTCTGGACAGCATCATGACATGTAGTTTCTCTTAATAATAATTAAATGGGAATTCAACAACAAGATCTGCAAAAAGAATCATGAATGTCAGTGTTACACATTCATGACAGGCACGTTTTAGCATGTGTTATTGCATTAACATGGCAAGCGTCTAGGGTGTATTTTGATAATGAAATGTCTAAACAGGCATTTTATATCATGGTAGAGCAAGAAAAGATTTAAAAAATGTATTGTAACTGAGTGTTATTATAATTGAAATCTGTAAAACTATTAATAACAATAACAATGTTTATAGATTGTGTATAACCACTTTTAATATAACCCTATATTATTATTATTATTATTATTATTATTATTATTATTATTATTATTATTATTATTATTATTAATAGTAGTGTAGTGTAGTGTTAATATGTTTTACATTTAAACCCATTTTACAGTATGTTTATGCATGTGCTGTACTGGAATAGTGTGACTAAAACTACAGAACTAAAAGGTCTAAACTTGGAATGTTTTAAACAGTAAATAAGATTGAAATTGCTGCTTCTACCTTTTAATCTGCTCTAGTTTTGGTTCAATACTTGCTCTTTTGTCAGTTTGTATTGCAGAGGATTTGCTGCTCCAGATATTGCCAGACATCTATTCAGCGGCTGTAAAAATAATTTGACACCAGTTTAAAGGGAGGATATAATTGTTTAATTATGCTCAGTGGTAACTGATACATTTCTTTCATTGTGTCAGAACAAATTGAACCTACATGGATTATGTGGGATTGGCATTATGTGCAATATTATGAGATGAATGCATCAAAACAGACAAAACAGTTATGTGAACAGGAGTTATTGTTTTGCTATTAAATGGGTTTAATGCACTGCGCACAGCGGTGAGTTTCAAGCAGAAACCTGTCACTTGTAGGTTTGTGGAGAAGAAGCCTCAATCTACCGCTTGTAAATAACAATCCGTTGAAAACAATCAATAGTCCTCTTTAAATGTGTTATATAAAATGTGTTATAAACAAGATTACTATTGAGCGTAATAACAGGCTATAGCAATACAGAACATGCAACTAAGGTATTTATTGGGTAACACTTTATATTAAGGTGGTGCTTATTAATGTTTTATAAATATATAATATATGTAATAGAGTGTTAATAAATCAGCATATATGGTTTATAACCATGTAATAGCCATAGACGGAATTACAGTTTTATAAACTGGCAGTTTTTAGCCACCTTTTGTACTTTGGGGTGTTTAAACGTAATTCCGTCTATGGCTCTATAACATAGTTATTAAGCATCTATTATATAGAAGCGTTGCACTAGTACTGTGTTATTCAAATACTATTGTAATAATCTGTTCATCAAACCTTTTCTTCACATGGTTGTAGATGCTTTACAAAGCAATCCTTAAAAATCGGTGACCAAGATTTCTTTGTGAAATGCATAACCCACCCCCCCCCCCCAAAAAAATAAAATAAACAGATGCGATGATATGGCACCTGTATCACCAGGTGCAGTCTTGACAAGTATCATTAGTTTATGAGTGGCGTATGATAGTACAGTATGAATGTTCTTGGTTGCTTGTGTTCTAATTTTGAAGGACTGGCCTACCCTGTGCCAGTAAAAACAGCCAAAAGTATTTGTTTTTTCTTGTCAAATGTTCATAAATATTGTTCTTTGAACTGGTAGACCTCTTTCATCGTCGTTCTGGAGGAATGTGACTTAGGTTAGCCTTGGCTTCTTTAATGAGGAACAAGTGGAAGCGCTCCTACACAATTACTGCTTATTGTAAACGTGTTTGAAACAGGCACTGCTTGGCATGTCGTGAAAGCGCAACATGTGCTCTGGTCCAGCAGTCTCTCGAGGGAAAGGGACTCGGTTTAATTGTAATAACAAGCTGTGACACTAACGGTGATGAATGGAATTGCATTGAGCTGAAAATATAGTATCTACCACAACGATCAGCTGACCATGTTTTTATTATTATAGATTAATTGCTTATCAATGGGCACCTGCTTGACCCTCTTATGTTTATATTTCATCTGCAGTGGACTGCCCCACCGAACTTCACCACAACCATGAAGAGGTTTTTTTTTTCAGAAGCAAATTCTCGGGTTTCAGTCCTGGCTGACATTGAAGGAAGCGGTGAAACGCTTGTTCGATTTTGTCTTGTTTCAGACATCGTTTTACAGTTGTCTTATGGTTGTTTTGGGTTATTATTGATTCACACTATTGATTTGGATTGTAACGGTGGTATTATTTTTTTTCAAGAGAACTTCAGTGTTGCCTTTTAAAAATGAAGGTCAAAGATGCATTTCTGTAAGCTCTACCTGATCTCTGAATAAACAATACAGCTGCTCAAAGAAAGAGATTTTTTTTGGATGCATGCTGGCACGCTGCTCTAGAAGGCACCATTTTGTTTGGAGTGGTATGGCTGTGATGGCTACTTATAATTTGAAAATCTTATTGCTGCCAGCTGCTGTGAGACTGTTTAAGAGATGAAAACAGGATAATAACCACAAACGTTCAGGATAACAAATGAATGATTAAAAAAAAAAGAAAAAAAGAAAGAGTTTATTTATTTTACCTACTCCCACAGATTTATGTCAAGGTTACGACATGGACTACATTTGTCAGATCTGAGGGAAACTTAGTCATAATTGAAGTGTAATCATCCCAGGGTTTACATACAGAGGGCCAATTTAAATACTGCTTCTTTTGTGTCATCAAAAAATTCTTTCAATCAATAGATTCCAGTTTAAATTCATATTTGGATTATTAACTTTCGGTAGGCTTTGGAACACAACTTGAACCTTGAAACTGAATCTGTACAACAGGGATCTCTTTAGCAGGCTGGTGAACACATTTTGACACATTTCTGAAGGGGCTGTAATTGTAAAACACTACAGTATCATTTTTTAATGCATGCCAATTTTGTGTTCGGCAGGTCCCTGAATAATAAATAAACACACACAGAATAAGAAAGAGAAAATAGGTTCCGTCTGTGGAATTCGAGATTAGATAAACTTTTTATGAGGGCCCATGCAGTAACTGACGAGGAAGCAATGAAAAGATCTCCAACAGAATAAAAGGAAGATAATAAGAACATTGATTTTAAAACCTTGGTCACCACTCCTTTAATCCAGTGTTAAATTTGCACCTCATTAGTTTGTTTTTATTGTTTGTTTCAAATGCTGTGTTTGGTTTTGTGATAGGGAGTTGAGGCAAGTGCAACTTGTTTCATTAGTGGCTGAACTGGATTTGAACCAGCTTTGGCTCTAGCGGGAGAAAGCATTAGTTCCAGTTTCCCACAAAGTCTTTGAAAGACTATCCGTGCTCTAACTTGGTCACCATGTCAGAGTCAATTAACCACAAAGTGGATGACATCACCTGTTCTGGATTATTTCTATTCATCTGCCTGATTTGCATTGGTGCATCGAGTCCCCCTCTGGGCTGCACGTGGTAGCAAGACTGCTGCCCCCATGAGCGCAGCTGTCAAAACCATTTGCAATGCGCCAATGTTCCAGATAATTGCGTCCGGTTAATTAATATTGTGCAGAGCTCATCTAATGTACAGTGAGGTCAGCGCATGCAGAGCATGCAGGGTTTCTATGGAGCTGCTGACACATTGGCGGTGGCTCCGGGCTGGTCAGTTGTTCTGCGTAAACCCAAATCAAAAGGCAGAGATTAAACAGAGACAAGCGAATGAAATGTAAAAATTTGTTTAACTACTCTACTTACAAAAGCGTTTTGTGCCAGGGGCTGTTCTTAGGTATTTGTTTCTCTTTGCATGTTATAGCAGCTTCCATTCTGTCTCTCCTCATCACATTTCTGAATATGTAACGCTGATGATACTGGAAGTAAACATAACAGAAGGTCTTAAAGGTGTGTGTTTATACAGTGTGCCATATTGTGTTAAATAAATGGGAGAATACTGCTGCCAATTCATTGGTAGTTGTCCCTTCTGGCAGTGTCTGTTAGACTTCTTGGAACAGCCTAAGCTCAAGATCACTGTAAATGTTAATCTTCTTATACTTAAGGTATCAGGTTTTTCTTTTGATGTTACTAAACATGTTGACTCCTATCTCAGTGGAGTATGCAATTCAGACATTGCTATAAACGAATATGTTGTGTCTGATTTGCTTTTTATTTAATGTTTTTATGCTTTTTGTAATGGTGCTAGAAACAGCCAAGAAACACGTTGTCACCACGCAGTGGCGTTTGCTTTGTGTCCTGCCATCTCATTGGACCACAGTGGTGTTTGCTTTGTGTCCTGTGGGCTCATTGGACCGCAGTGGTGTTTGCTTTGTGTCCTGTGGGCTCATTGGACTGCAGTGGTGTTTGCTTTGTTATCCCTGTGTCCTGCGGGCTCATTGGACTGCAGTGGTGTTTGCTTTGTTATCCCTGTGTCCTGCGGGCTCATTGGACCGCAGTGGTGTTTGCTTTGTGTCCTGTGGGCTCATTGGACTGCAGTGGTGTTTGCTTTGTTATCCCTGTGTCCTGCGGGCTCATTGGACTGCAGTGGTGTTTGCTTTGTTATCCCTGTGTCCTGCGGGCTCATTGGACTGCAGTGGTGTTTGCTTTGTTATCCCTGTGTCCTGCCGGCTCATTGGACCGCAGTGGTGTTTGCTTTGTTATCCCTGTGTCCTGCCGGCTCATTGGACCGCAGTGGTGTTTGCTTTGTTATCCCTGTGTCCTGCCGGCTCATTGGACCGCAGTGGTGTTTGGTCAGTTCAGTTTTGGCTCAATACAAAGCTGGATGAGAGAGGCTCGGCACGGTGCAGTAATCAATTCCAACACATTCATTTCCTACTTCTCTCCATTCCCTTCATATGACTCATCTCATTGAGAGGAGAAATAAGTGAGATGGCAGATAGATATTGTACACTACAGGGAAAGGGAAGGTTAGACAGGAATCGTTCATTTCCTGTCAGGGGTTGTGGAGATCCTGGCACTGTTTTATACTGATTCTGTGGTTTATTATGATAGGGTGTGACATGAAAGCCGTGGTAGTAATGACTGAATTAAAGCCATGAGTCACTGTGGATTGTCATGTAATTGTTACAGACGAGAAGCAGGTAATAGAGTAAATCTGCTGAGAGGTAATGTATTTAAGCAGTAGGTTATCAGTCTGTGGTAATGTTAAAAAAAAGGCAAATTAACTAAATTATTGCTTTTTTAACATAATGCTGTGTTGTTGACTGTGGTATCTGCTTTTAAAACCTTACAGTCGTTTAAATACATTTTTGTACACCTTAAAATCTGCATTTAGTGCATCTTATTTTGTGTAAATATGTCATCCTGTGCATAGAACTGAGAACACAGGTCTAAAGTTTAAAAACAAACAAACTATCTTTTTTTTTTGTTTGTTTAATAGCAGTTCACAAGTACAATGATCATTTCCGTGACAAAGTGTGTAGTTTCAGCAGACAGATGACAGCTCTTATAACAATAAGAGATGTCATCCATCTATCTATCTATCTATCTATCTATCTATCTATCTATCTATCTATCTATCTATCTATCTATCCTAAACACTTAATGTATGAAGGCACAGTTTCAGCAGCGCTATTAGACCTGTAAATAGCAAAGCCAATGTTTTCCTTTATTGCAGGTATCCATAATGAAACATTAGATGAGATTGAAGTCCTTGTTTACTGTTGCTAATATTTTGTTCATGATGACGTGAGAATCCACAATACCGTGTGTGTGTGGCATTGCTGCTCTGCGGTAAAGAATCGCTAAGGGTTAGGGTTAGGGTTAGGGTTAGGGTGTGTGTGGTATTGATGCTCTGCTATAAAGAATCACTAAGGGTTAGGGTTGGGGTTAGGATGTGTGTGGCATTGCTACTCTGCTATAAAGAATCGCTAAGGTAAGAGTCAGCATTTGAATCCTAGCCAAGGAAGAACAATAGATAAAAACTGTGGAAACAAAAAATGTATCATGTGTTTTTATTCTTCTTAGATAATGATCGTTTCAGAATGAAAATGATACAGAGAAAGCATACACAAGACTAAATGACCAGCAGCACCTCAACCTGCTCCCTCCAAACTGTTTGCTGGCACAAAGCTTTCAAAATATGGTTTAAATAAACAATCTGCTCGCAGCTCAGCGGGGCTCCGGAGAAAATATAATAGAGGCTTGTCTGAACATTATGAAAAATGGCTCCAAGTTGAATTATATATTGCAAGCATTGTGACAGTTTCTATTGTGAGTGTGCGGTCTGAGGGATTTGGTAAAACAGATAAGTTTTCTGATCCAGGCTGGAGCCTTATTGAGCAGACAGCAGTCATACCTCTAGAGCTAGTATTATTGCTCTCTTTTCTACCAATACTATTATGGTAACAGATACCTGCCTAATACCTGATACCTGACACTCTGGATCCTTGGGCCTAAGGGTGATAATAGCCCAGTGTAATTATTTCTACTTGTATTAGACTGTTGTCAAACTGTTGTTGAGATGATGTGTTTGCACTGATTGTGAGAGTTAAAACCGTGACAGATTATATTGAGTGTTTAGCTCCTGGGTGTTACAGTCTGAAACCGATATTCAGGATACTTCCTTTAATCTTTGTTCTCGCTTGACAATATGTCATTTTGCTTGTTCGTTGTATGGAAATGTCAAAAGTGCACATAGCAATACTGCTTTGAAACACGTTTTTTAAAACCATGTTGTAGTATGGGACTTTGGACTAAAAGATGCAAAGATTAGTGTAATTCCTGCAGCTCTAATTTTACTATTCTGGAGGGTTCAGGATTTGGATTTAAAAAATGTATATTTTGAAACCGATGTAACACACACGAGCACACCCACACACACACACACACCCACACCCACACCCACACACACACACCCACACACACCCACACACACCCACACCCACACCCACACCCACACACCTACACCCACACACACCCACACACCCACACACACCCACACACACACCCACACCCACACACCTACACCCACACACACCCACACACCCACCCACACCCACACACACCCACACACCCACACCCACACACACATACACACACACCCACACACCTACACCCACACACACCCACACCCCCACACCCACACACACCCACACACCCACACCCACACACCCATACACCCACATCCACACCCACACCCACACACCCACACCCACACCCACACACACACACACACACACACACACACACACACACTATAGGTTTGTTTAAATAAATAAATTGTAAGATTTAGGAGGCTTTTCCCCAACACAAGCCCTTTGCCATTTGCAGACCAGTAAAGTATTCTAATACACTAATATTGTATATCTATGCCATGTATGCAATGTATTTTGCAGTATAAGACTCTGAAACTAGTAAGATAGGTATCTTAGGGTAGTCTTTCTGTAAAGCATTTGTTGATAGAGTTCATGTTATCAAAACATGAACCAGTAAGAAGAATGGTAATTTAGAGCAATGGAATTGAACATGTTTTATAATAGAAAGTTATAGAGACAATGGTGGTAAACTGAAGGTTGAGAATGTGCCCGTGTGAGAATGGTTTGAGGCCTTGCTGGGTCTCCTGGATGTTCAAAGCAGTGGCGCATGACACTGGCCTTCCTTCTCCCCTCCTTTTATACAGTCTGCACCCAGCTACCTCCAGACCCTCATCTCTCCCTACACCCCCACTCGACCTCTCCGCTCCGCCTGCACTAGAAGACTAGCTCTACCACCGCTACGCTCCCCTGCCTCCAAAGCCCGCTCCTTCTCCACCCTTGCTCCGCAGTGGTGGAATGACCTTCCTACAGATGTCAGGACTGCCCAGTCCCTGACCACATTCCGGCGCCTCCTTAAGACTCACCTCTTCAAAGAGCACCTGTAGAACTCCTCTGTTTGTATCCTGGGACACTATCACCCTTCATGTAAATGTGCTTTATTTTGCACTTATCTGCCCCCTATTTTACTGCATTTAATCCTGTACTTCAGAATACTGTAATCTGCCAAGTTTTTAACCTGTAGTACTTTGTATTTAATCACATCCTGATGTAACTATCACTATTTAATCATATCCTGATGTAAGTATCACTATTACCTGCTGTATTATTGAATTGTGGTTTGTCAAACTTGTACTTTACTTGATCAAAAGTTATTGTATTTCTTGCTCTTATTGTATTACTTGTATTGTAACGCTTGAAATGTTTTTGCTTACGATTGTAAGTCGCCCTGGATAAGGGCGTCTGCTAAGAAATAAATAAATAATAATACAGAAACAGGTTCAAAACCATGTTGGGTGCCTGTGAGAAAGCACTGTCTTGGGCAAGAATTCAGAGACGAGGCTACTGACAGGTGATTTGTTATGGGTTACAAAAGCCAGAACAATGACTGAGCACAGGCAGATTCGTTCCTTCAGGATATCATTCACATTCCAAGGCATGATTTAAAGTGGAAAACTGTAGTTAACAGTGAAACGTGTCAAATGTGCCCCTGGACTGCCCTGTGCTGGAGCAGGGAACAGGCCCTGTGCAATTCCTTTGAAACCTGCATGATATTCATTCACTTTTGTGGTTCCCAGGATGGCGTTGTTTAAATACAGCTATAATACTGATTAAAGTTATATCCATGGTATTTTATTGTGTGTTCCACAACTAAACCTTATTTGTAAAAAAAAAAAAAAAAAAAACTTTAGAATTTAGCCCCAATGACAGCCTCTGTTTGAGCAAGGGCCCTGAATCAGGTCAAGATCCAAGGTGGAACACTGTGTAGAATCTTACAATGCACCAGCCATCAATATTACTGTAGTTAGTGCTGGTATTCACTAAAATTCACAAGAATCCGAAAAAAAAGAGTATTTTATACTTAAAATTATACTTTCTTGTATGTTTCAGGTGCGATTAGGTAATGTATCTTTGGCTTTTCATAAATGTAAATCAATATTATCAAAGGATTTGGGATCAAAAATAGATGGAAACAAAGTGGCTGGTTTGTGCAGTCAAGCTGCAGTGCAGTTCAGTCCAGTTCAGTTCAGTCATTAGGTTTTTTTTTTAGAAGAAGAAGTGCTATTGACCCACACTTAAGTATACTAATGAATTGGGGAGTTTATATATTCTCAGATGTGTCCTTATTGATTACAAGGAAATGACTCCTAATGAGTCCCACTGTACATATAACTAATAGCTGCAGTGATTGAATAGAGGCATTCAGGTTTTCAGGGCCGCTGGTGGAAGAACTTGCTAGGTCCCTGATAAAAGTTTGCCATGGTATTTTGTATGGCATTTTTGCACTTTTCCCATGCTGGTGATACTATGCATTTACTACAGTTTACCCTGGTTTGCCATGTTTTTTTAATTTGCTTTACCATACCTCTCTGTGCTTTATAATGCGTGCCTATAGTTTGGCATTCTTTCAAGTGCTTTATTACACTTCGCTATGCTTTTACTGTGGGAAACTTTTATAAGGGGTAGTGTATTCAGAGTAGGAAGAGACAATGAAAAATAATGAAATAATGCAAGAATGAATCAAGGAAAAACAGTTCTGTTCAATTGTAGGAAGAGAGATACAGAACTGTAGCAATTTACATGGCTACAATGATTCAGTATTCACCTATTCAGGATAAATACTAAACATATTTTCTTATTCTAAGTCCTATTCCCATGACATGTTTTGTTTTCATTACATAAAGTAGAGAAAAATTGTGTTAATATTACTTTAAAATCATCACATGAAGCAACACGATAACAGTTCACTTTTTAGGTGTTTTATATTCTACTTTTATATCCCATAGAGCACAGCATCTCATATTTGTCATAAAATTCCCCAAAACAAGCTTGAGACATTTTCATACTCTCCACAATCTCAATCAGCATTAATAGGTATGTGTCACCGTTAATCTTCGGGACAAAAAGCATATTAGAGAGAAACGCTGGAGGCTTTGTTATAGTCACTCCACATCATTGTGACTGCTTTCATGCAGTGTGTCAGTCTATGACTGGAAAGCAGTGCTCTTCATGTGTGAAGAGTAGCAGAGTCTGCTGCTGCTGCTGCTGCTGCTGTGCAGTAACAATGATTCACTGTACGGGACGGGCTGCATCTTTCACAACTGACGGCATCTTGACTGCAGACTTTAACTTTGCGTTAATTGAATGTGAATTATTCTGGCAGCCAGATGTATACATTATGCCTGAAGTAACATACTTTGCAAGACCACACAAAAAAAAACAAGTAGTTGTTTGATACTGTTGCAGATTCTTTTTTTTTTTCTTTTTTTGTTTTTATTGTAGGTAAAAAAAAAAAAGAAAGAAAATCAATATTGATTTTTTTTTTATAAAGCCAGATAGTGTGCATTAAAAACTTTGAAGTTATTTGAGAAAGAACCCAGCTGTGCCATTTCCACTGGCTTGAAAATAAGGAGAAGAGTGGTGTAGCTGATAACTGCAAAATGGCGGCACTGGTGTTTAACATGCCTCTCTATACACACCTATAGCGCAATGTAGACCAATTGATTACTGATCACATGTAGCAGGAATAAACCTGTCTGTGAGTGTTTGGTCATTCTCATTATGTTTTGATGACATTACAGACTATGAAAACGAGTCAGTTAACCAACAAACAAGTCTTGAAACCCTTCTATAATTTGACCACGGTATTTTTGCACAGTATAGTTGCAGTTTTCCCATGCTTTTTCCATGGTTATACTATGCATTTAACATATCTAGGGCTCTTCGTTTTCATTTTTTGATCACGTGAAGTCCCTTTTTTTAAGCCGACTCTTGGAAAAGCGCTGATTGTGAAAAAAGTTCACTGCAGTTTTTTCAAGATTGAGACTATGATTCTGTTTCATTGATGATGTAAAAAATAAGGCAGCTCCTTATTTTTTATTCAAATCGAACGCAAACAGTGAGTGAAGTTAAATTGATTTAATTAAATCGGAATTAAGAGGAAACTATTAGTTGCAAAACAGGTTATAACATTTTTGCAACAAGTTCTTAAGATTTGAAATCCGGGAAAAGCAATTTAACTGAACTCACTCACAGAAGCATAGTCTCAATCAAATTATGGGAGAAAAAACAAAAGTGATCTTGTTTCACAATCAACGCTTTTTCAAGAGTTTAATTAAGAAATGGAGTTGGCTCAATATAACTTCTGGTGTTTATTAATATGCTTTACCATAAGTCGCTATTCTTTATAATGCTTACCCATGCTTTACCATGCTTTCACTGTGCTGTATTACACTTTGCTATGCTTTTACTATGGGAACATTTTATGAGGGAATGCATAGTCTAACCAAAAGCTTCAGTGATTGAATAACAAAGAACAATCAGTTTAAGACAGTGTTTATAAAACAGTGCATACACTTTCAAATAACTTACCTTCCATTCTGTGTGCATTACCTGTAGTTACACAAATATACATACTGAGACATGTTGCAGACTAGTTGCTGTACAGATCTGCAAAAGGACCGTCAGAGCGACTCAGAAGAAGCTTGTGGAAACGCTCAGGTCACGAGCTGCCAATGCAAAGGCTGAGACTGGCACTCCTGCACATGTTACAGGGATGCTGCAGGGGTAAACCTCGATCACTTTGTTCTACGTGAAGCTAATTCATTTTGTCTTCTTGGTACCCAAGAACCTGATAAAAAACAGGGTGCTCCTTAACTTTACTTTGTGCTGTGACGGTTTAAAACGAGACCTAAAACCTGCTTTGCTTACATATCAGTCTGCAGCTTGTGCATGAAAGGCCTTGTATGGATGCAATTGGTTTTGGTATGGTGTGGTACTCTTCATTTACATGCTATGGAAAATACTATGGCATGCACACATCATTGTAACTTGGATACGTTCATTTGCCAGCACTCTTAAAATAGTGTACTAGTCTATAGCAGTTTACAGTATTCTGTCTTATTTTGGAGCTGATAGTTGCTCAGTTCTCATTGAAAGGGAAGGGCTCTTGGTACACAGTAGTTATTTTAGTTTCTGTGTCCCCTACCTTTGTCCCACATAAAAGTCTTTCCTTAGTGTCTCAGGATTGGAAGGTCAAACATTTTACTATTCGATCGATAGGAAGCGCCTTACAAATCATGTGTATTGATCATTGTAATCATTCAGTGGAATGTAGGACAGGCACTAAAATCATATGCACTTAGTCTTAATTGCTCACATTAAAGCAATTATGTGCTCACAAACTATTACTGTCGAACAGTATGCATATTATGTAGCCTAATACATCTTTTTTTAAAGTTTTATCCATACAATATTTTATCATAAATCATTTCTTTATTTCTATTGGCTGTTATGGGCTAAAGGCCAGTGGTTTTGCCATTTATATATATGCAAATTGAGCTGAGTCCTAGACTGCAAAATCACATGGCCTTACTGGTAAAAATAAGGGATGACAGAATGCGCTCCTTATTTTATATGTATGTGTCAATACTCATGATGTATTTACTAATGACAGGGCAGCTACAGTGTGACCCTTTAATGAATGTGGTGCATTTGTAAAAGCAGTCATCAGGTCAAGGACTTGGAAGTGAAACTTGTTGAGCAGCAATCAGGTAATAAATGTTTATGTGCAAGCTGTAATATCCCCTTAACCCGCGGGTGGCATTGTGTTAAAGAACATCTCATTTCGTCTTCCATGTGAAAGGAGTGGTGGCAGATTGATTTGCTGGCTCTGTGCAGAGGTGTCTGTGCCCTGTGTTCCAGACCCATTCTTGGAAAGCTGCAAAACAAATACCAATAAAAAATCCCAAATGTTTAATGAAAGATCAGCATTGTTTTCTGGATTGTAGAGTACAACCTTAATTGAAGGGCTATCACCCTTAGTTTCTGTCTGCATTGCATTTTAACCTCTAGTAATTCGGTACAATACTGCTGTGTGCTTTAGATTGTTTTCTCTGTGTGCGTATTTTCATTAGTATTCATTCTCGTAGATCCAGTACTCATTCAGAGTGAAGGGGTGAACGTCAGAGGAAATGACAGCCTGGCTAAGTTAGGCTTACCGTAGGGTTGGCTTGGGCTGGTAACTAGTCATTTTTAAGACAAAGGTGCTGTTGAAAAAGTATTTTTCTGCACATGTCGAAGTGTACTGGACTACAAAGCACTAGCAATGTTGGTTAATGTGTTTATATTTGACCTGATATTTTAAAGTGCCAGATTCATAAGCACACACTGATGTGTTTATTTTAACAAAGCATTCTTTGGTTGTCAGTGGTGCAGAACAAATAATGACTTCATTGACTATAATTAAATAATGACTTCATTGACTATAATTACTTTACATGAGAATCACAGCGGGGTATTCAACTGTTAGTAAACTTTCAGACAACAGGCTGTAAAGATGTATGTATGGAGCATGCAGCCAGGGAAGCTGGACTGAATAGAAAGTTAAACTTGCCTATGAAATATTCAACCATGTGTTTGAACACAATGAATATATAAAGGCTATTGTCTAGGAGTTATCGCTCTGTAATCTTGGTGAAAGCCCTGTGTTTTTTTAATTCCTTTTGTTTTTGTTCAATTGAGTTTTCCATTTAGTTATTATTATTATTATTATTATTATTATTATTATTATTATTATTATTATTATTATTATTATTATTATTATTATTATTGAATGGTCGGTTAAAGATCCTATCATGTGTGTTCTCTGTCTTTCTCAATGAATTATTTTTCATGCTTGATAATGATACCAGGAAACATGGCTACATTTCTGAAGAAGGTGGTTTTAGAAATGACCACTAGGGGCGTGCTGTTGTAATTGTTGCCCCCTCACAACAATGACGACTTCAAATGGACAAACTCTATAAATAAGACACGGGTTCAGAGAGGAGTAAAATTATAGTCACATGCACCTAGTGGTCATTTCTAAAACTACCTCACTTCAGAAACTCGCTTTTAGACGTTGCTGAAGGACATTTTTTAATGGAATATTTGTAAACGTGAAATAATGATCTAAGCAGAAACAACAATAAAGATTCATACAGAAAAGACACTAAGGGATATTAAACAGGTGTGAAATCGAATAATAGGAGAATGCAGACAAGATAAAGTATCCTTTTAAGTTGTTTTGTCATTTTTTATTCAGTACTTTATATCTGGTTACTTCTTCATTTCCCCCACTTCAATAGTCAAGGTAGTTGGAGGCTGAAAGCTGAGCGCTTCTACCTGGCAGCTAGACGTTTGCTCACATTTCTCATCTAACCTCTTATTAAACTGGCCTTTGTCTCCTCGCCCCCCTGGTACTGCCTGTGCTACATTCAGCTACTCTGCAGGTCAGCCAGGTTAAAGGGGGGTATAGAAATCTCCTATTACAGTTGCTTTACACAGGCTCCATAACTACACGACACAACGCCCCAAAAGAAGAAAGATATACTACTACTGTTTGATGAGCAGCAGGGCAATACATTCATTAATCATCATTGTATGCCTCATCAAACACTTCCCAAGCTCCTCCATGGGAGTTATACAAATTAGCCCCTGAAAAGGCAGTAATTTTAGTTTAGCTAGGTAAGTGCTTTTTGATTGCCTTCCTGAACAATGCTTCCCTTGACAAGCTAATAAATCAGGCCTTTCTGAACCCGGAGAGCAGCAAGTGTGAACAATAAAGTCCATATAGTTTCACCACTGATTTCAGCCCAAACGGTCGCGGCGAATGGTCCCCAAATCAAAGCCCTGTTGCTTTATTGTGGAGCAAAGCATTCTGTATCAAGGGAAGCTGCTGAAGAGAATGTTGTTTCTTGTTTATTTCCCTCCCTCTTTTTTAATAATTAAAAGGGATCTTTTTGAAGCTAGGATTTGGCCTTGTGACCCTGTGTTTTTTAATGGGATGGTCCTACTGTTTTGCTATTTGTAACGGTGACAACAAGATCAATATTGTAACCTATGCATACTGGCATCCTGAAATATCTTCCTGCTCAAGCAGGGAGACAGGTGAGAGGTGCTTACATATATCCAGATGGTACTATTGTCAGGAGGTGACGAATTACCGGAGAAACTGGAAATAGAGACTGCATTTAATCTGAAGCCAATTGATTGTTTGACTGTTTGTGGTATCGGTGGTGCAGGTTTTGATTTGCCAGGTGGTTTCCAGTGCAGCCCTGCTGGGGGTGCTGTCTTATCTCTTTAAATTACTGCCTCGATGGGCTCATCTGTTCTGTTTGGCTGGAAGTCATCCTACTAATCAGACTGCTTCAGCTAACATGCACACACTGGCACCGAGCCACTGAGTTTGTTTTGAAAGGGCCTTTAGCAGCAAAAGTATGTTTGTATCAATAACTGTCTGTTAATGTCTCGTGCACACGGATGTAAAACACAGAACCAATCAAGACAGCAATAAAAAAATGTTTTGTATTATTTGACTTTCAAGACAAACTGCATGTCAAAAACAAAACTGTGACAAACTGTAATTACCAGGAATAGGGAGGATCTATTTGTTAAAATAATATTTAAATTGAAGAAGAAGAAGAAGAAGAAGAAGAAGAAGAAGAAGAAGAAGAAGAAGAAGAAGAAGAAGGAGTAATATCTTCTTAATCACACTCCCTTTTTCTTTTTTAAACACTACTTGTCATTAAGCAGTAAATAATTGCTTCTCGTATATTCTTATGAACTGCTCTCTCTCACCCTCTCACCCTCTCTCTCTCTCTCTCTCTCTAACCCTCTCTTTCTCTCTCTCTCTCTCTCAACAAGTCTGGACCCAAAGTATTTTAAGTACAGCGTGTCTCTTCTCTTCTTCATTAACTTTCCTTCCACACATCGCTGCATGCCTCTGAAAATAATTTGGCAAACTGGGAGCCGTTTATCTCTTTTATCTTGGTAGCTGATCCAATTAAATAAGTGCACATTTACATTTGCATCCATCAGGCATGAACTGGAGAGTTTGTGGTTTTCTTTAAGCAAATAAATAATATTAAATAATCGTGACTTTTATCTCTGATCTAAACAGCCTGCAGTGGGGCTGTGAGGTGTAACATTTAAGTAATAAGCTGGAACAGGTGTCAAAAAACTGTGTGCAGGGTTTTAAAAACAAGACAGTTAGAAATACACAACACACCTTTTCATAAGTCTGTTCTCGGGATGTAAAAACAAAAGACTAATAAAACCTGCACAAGAATCGTAGCAATGCAATAATATAGAGTGTTTCTCAAAACATAATGGCACCATCAATCCACCTGCTGAAAGAGACAGCTTTGATCCAGGGTTTTGTTTTTACAGAGACCGCTCTGATCCAGGGTTTTGTTTTTACAGAGACCACTCTGATCCAGGGTTTTGTTTTTACAGAGACCGCTCTGATCCAGGGTTTTGTTTTTACAGAGACCGCTCTGATCCAGGGTTTTGTTTTTACAGAGACCGCTCTGATCCAGGGTTTTGTTTTTACAGAGACTGCTCTGATCCAGGGTTTCGGTTCTCTGCTTGAACGAGGAGGCAAAGAGAGAAGCAGTTTAGAACAGGAATGGTGAGGCTGCAAGTGTGACTGTTCTTTAATTCGATTGGTTAAAAAAAAAACAATACATTGGATGCAACTTCAAGGCCTCTCATTGGTTGTCATCATTACCATTCTCTCCCATTCACAGCAAAGGGCAACGCTTATCATTAGCTGTTAGCAATTCTAATGAGAAGATGGAGCTGAAGTATCTGGGCCTCATTTAAAACATCAAACAGCTGCAAATATCCCATGTAATCTGTCCCAGGAGGGTGCTGTTAGTGTTGGGAAAACATGGGACACATTATTTATTTTCGTGAGTTTGGGGTTGTTTTTGTGATATTACTTAATAAATCTATTCCACCTCTTCTAAAGGGAGATGGTGGTAAATAGTTATAAATCATCTACTGTCACTTTATCTAGGTCAGTTTACAATAACATCATAAATATTTAAAAATGACTTTTAACATGTATGAGTGTAAAGTCATACATAGTTAACAACTCCTCTGAACAATGTTTTCACCCTGTTTTTTTTTTGTTTGTTTGGAGACCAGTGGCTGGGGGGATGTATAGAGACAGCAGAACATCTGCCTCAGTTTTCAGGAAAAGTGTGATTTATGGCACCCATAATTAATTAAGAGCTTCATTTCTGGGATTTGATGATTAAATAAAGTAAAGACCTCGGTCCCAAAGTGATTTCAGTGAACGTCTACTCCGCTCCAGTTCTGCTGGTCAGGTCATGTGATTTGGAAAGAGAGGACGAGGCTGGAGCAGATTAGTGATTATTTTCTCTAGAAAATACCACCGGTGGTGGCTAAGGGAGTAACATGTTGTTCATTTGAAAAAAAAAATAGCCTGTTGTGTTTTTGGCAAAACTTGTTCTGGTGTTAGTCACAGATGTCCTTACTAATAATCTAAGTAGGTCATAGAAAAGCAGGCATCCCTTTACATGTTTTGAACTCAATCTGATTCTGCACAAGAGAGGGCGGCCATGCAGGGTCTCTCTTATGTGCTCTAGTTTCTTCTACTGTAGTGAAGTGGTTTGTTTACGCGAAGTTGTGGAACTGGACGTGTGCATCTGGATATTAACAATGTATCGCTTTGTTTGTCAACACGTTCCATTTATGCAATTAAAAAGGAACGGTATTTGGATGTCAGATTTTTTTAATTAAAAAAATGAGTATTTAACAAATAATAATAATAATAATAATAATAATAATAATAATAATAATAATAATAATAATAATAATAAAATACATGTTCATCGGCTCTGCTTTAGGTTTTATTAAATTTAAGACACAATTGATCTATTATTACAAAATATCATGAATTTCGGTTTTCACTGAACAGAACTTGAAAGCTCTGTCACAGCCGCTCTTGGGAAACATCTTAACGTCTTATACGTAGACTCACGTTAAACAATAATTACACATTAATGAGTCGAAGCCAGTGGGAATTATTTTAAAGACGAGGGATGGTTCATTTTTTAACAGAGGTGTCCAAAACGTTAACACGCGCATTCCCGAGCATGGTCATTAGCCTAGTGTTCCTTTCTGCACTTTCAGAGGCTTCTCTGTGTCGTTATTTTTAATGCTTCGTTTCAATAAGAAAGATAAACGAATCTACAAACGATAACTGTTTTATCAGCGAAGGGGTGACACCCATTGCATTTTAAATAAATGAAAAATCGAATAAAATGACATGTTTTACAAATAGTACACTTTGTTCTTTTTGGACAGCTTTATTTCCGTTCAATGGTTTGATATCAGTAAACACTGACTAAACTGGACCGCAATTTAAAACGATGACACTGCAAGAGGCCTGGTTTCGTTTACCCAAAGAATTCTCATTAAGTTGTTATTTTGAAATGTATGATCCAAATAACATATATTTTCGTTTAGCTATTAAATATGTCAAACAGACGGCGTTGAATATATCCCCTGTACCTGATTAAACTAAACGAACGTTTTTTGAAAGCCATATGGTTGACAGTAGTTATCTAGGTAACAATTTGCAAGCTGCTTAAAATCAAGACAACATTGACTATTAGCTGAAGTCACGATAAACAGACTCAACTAATTAGGTAATGTTTTCCAAAACAATGTCCAATCGTGTATAAATTAACGCAATTGTAATTAGTCTCCCTTCAAATGTTATTTAAAAACGAACAAACAAACGTTTAATATATATATGGGTACTAAAAATATAAGGCTTTAAAAAAGTTATATATATAGAGCCCAAAGCAGAGGAAGCCTATACCTGCATTTTAGGCTATACATTTTTAAGGTTGCTTTGCATGTGTCTGTTTATTTTGTTTGTTTGCTGCTTTCCACTGGAGTACACTGTTCAGAAAAGAAGAGAAAATAGGCTCGGAGGGGGGTTAAAAGAGCGGCCACGATGAAGAACACACAAAGTTGAGATTTGTCGTTCCACCCCACTACCCCCCTCCCCCAATACAATTATTATTATTATTTTTTAATAATATTCTATAAATCTCTGGTAACTCTTCGGGGGGGAAGTGTCCAAATAAAAACGTGTGTACAAAATGATAATACAGAAGATTTATTAAACACCCAGCTTCGTGTTTAGCCTATATATATATATATATATATATATATATATATATATATATATATATATATATATATATATATATATGTTCGGCATTGAAAATATTATTATTATTATTATTATTATTATTATTATTATTATTATTATTATTATTATTATGTAGCCCAATGCATTGAGGAATGTAACCAAGCAGGTTATTTTTATAAGTCAAATTAAAGAGGAAATATCAATTATTCACATATAGACTATAATGTCCATAGTAAAAACAACGTCATGGTGTAACAAAGGCTATCTCAATTAGTTTAATCCCTTTATCTCTGTCGCTTTTCCACACGTGGGAACTGTTTCACCCTCACTTAACATTCTCACATCGGCCGGTCATGCCCCACTTCCGAACAATACACTGGGCAACTCAACCGGAATGGGAGCTTTAAAAAAAAAAAAAAAGGAAACTTTCGCTACGGCAATGTAAATAACTTTGAAAAGTTTGGTCCAAACCAAACCAAAAAAAAAAAAAAAAAAAAAGTTGTATATAGCATGTGTATTCAGATAAAAGAATGCCTAAGAATTTGATATTGAGAGAGAGAGAGAGAGAGAGAGAGAGAGAGAGAGAGAGAGAGAGAGAGAGAGAGAGAGAGAGAAAGAGGAGAGGGGAAGGGAGGGGACCTGGTTTTGGTTATGCTTGGGTTGGCTGAGTTTTGAAGATACTGGGTTGTGTTTGCTGTCTCTCTCAGCTTCATTGCACTATACCATTTTGTGTCTCCTCTTTTCTTAAAAACAAACAGAAAATGAAAGGCAGTACAAGTGAAAGAAGAGCACCATGCCAGCGCACCCACACACCGAGACTGGGCAGAGTTAGTGCATGTAAATCTTTCGATTAATTAGCTTCAGCATGACTTCACCCATGCGTGTTTTACAGAAAACACAACCAGATTCGTAATTGCTCAATTATCTTCCCTGTGTAGCCTACATACCTGTGTGTCTATTAATAGGTGTTTAACCAACAAGCATACATTAATAATGTAAAACACGAATGCCAAATTAATTAAACAACACAAGCACAGCTAAACGTGACCTTTACCAACCCCTTTTATTAAAGAGCGGGCCTATGTATAAACTAGAACATATTTGATCTAGAATTAGCCTATCATTTAATAAAATAAATATATATTTAACAAGTTCATCCACGTTTTTAATTAGTAAATTCATATTTATGTAAAGTCATGTAAGCAATATGGGAAAGGATCTTTGGTAAATTAGCGTATCAGACATCATTGTGCATTATTGGTGGCCAATGTGAAAGAAAGGAAATGTCGGAGCTGTTGACAGCCATAAAATAAGCTGATTACGCGATGCATTTTATATTTTCATTATTGAGAGCGACACAAGCGGACGCCTAAACTGTATATTCGAAATTACAAGTATGAGGACACTTTGTAGCCGTGACCAAGTGACCAACACACGCCTTCTTAAAATTGGAAATAACGCACCATATGTGGAAATCTGTATTCGTTCTCTCCTCCACGACACATGACAAGATCCACTTTGTCAATAAAGAAACAAAATCCATCTAATAAAACAAGTAGCCTCGCATATATCTACAAACACACTAAAATGACTATATAATTGCTTGAGAACAATTACAGACAATCATACTAAACGCACAACTTGATACTGTGCTATAATCTTTCTTAAATAAATATTATAGTTACAAAAATGATTAACCCCACCGTTTTGAAGTAACTTCTTATTGAAATAAATGAAAGAAACAAAGAGGGGGATAGAGAGTCTTATATGTGCGAATCTTTGTTTGGAAGTAAACGTGATGTTTAAGTGACAGTTTGTTAAGCCAAAGGGAGAATTGCAGTGACGGTCTCAACTCCGGGAGGGATGGGAAAGAAAATGCATAATTATGCCATTTAGCTTGTTGATGTGCCGCAGTCACGACTATCACACATTCAGCCTGATTAAAAATAGAATCCCCAGATCTGTAGAGGCGCTGGAACCATTTTTATAGTGGGGGTGCGGAACCATTGAAGAAAACTTTAACCCATGATGGAAGCCATGCAAAGCCAGTTCCAGCGCCCCTGGATCTGTATGCCTGAAAAATAGAGGACATTAGAGCAGAGAATTACACAAAGCCCTGGGGAGTATTTCAACTGGAGTGCAAAAAGTAAACTATGGAGATTGATGATGGAACCCTTTATTGTGAGAAAATCCTTTTCAAATGAGTTCTAAGCGAGGCATTAAGCTCTCCATTAAACACAGCCTGCTATCGCGCATTGGCCTAATAATAATAATAATAATAATAATAATAATAATAATAATAATAATAATAATAATAATAATAATAATAATACTTTAAAAATCCACATCTGATAGCAACGATAAAGAATTAAAACAAATGGACTATATACTAGGCAACATCGTGTTTTATTAATCAAATAAAATACGGCCATTGTTGGAAAATGTACCGTATTTTATTCCTGCAATTAAAAATTGGTTCCACGTATAACTATTTAAAAATGGACCATTTTGAACATGAATACAGCATTTAATTGATTTTACTTAATAAAAAAATTAAGATCTCTCTCTCTCTCTCTCTCTCTCTCTCTCTCTCTCTCTCTCTCTCTCTCTCTCTCTCTCTGCGTTTTTTAAAGCTTTGTGCACAAAACTCCAAAAGCAAAAATTCTATAAAGTCTATAATCTATAAAGTATAATATTTTACAGCAATGCAACGCAAATGTGGTTATGTGGATTTAAAATAATAATAAATAAATACAGAAAGAAAGAAAGAAAATCAATGCAGAGAATTTTAAGCTGTGCAATCATTGCACTGGGTAGCAAGCTTGTGGAGAAACTCAGCGCAGTGCTGGATTGGGATTGCACACTGAACCTGGTGTTTTTAATAACATACTCTCTCTCATACATGAATCCTTTTTGACATCGGATTAAGAATGAAACCCTGAAACTAAGAACAAGTGTGACACCTACCTGTGAAAGTGGGATAGCTTGCACACAGCCCGCGTGCTGCTTGGCTGCCAGTACTGGCTGTATGTGTTACTTTTGAATAAGCACACAAAGCCGTCCATCGAAGCATACAAGCTGTACCATGGGTATATGAAAGCTAATTACAATTGGAATGAACAAAACATGAGAAAGAAAAATACTATAAAATACTGGATACACAATCCATTTAGTGTGTGTGTGTGTGCGTGTGTGTGTGTGTGTGTGTGTGTGTCTACAGCGTTGCCTCGCCTTGCTAATATTAATGAGGGCTAAATTTGGCATAAAATCGAACTCATTAGTAAAGTTCGCCACCTGATTGCTTTGCATAAAACACGACACTGATTGGATGTAATTAGGTTAAGAGATTGCAGTTTCTGCTGGTATTATTATATCAATTTCCAACTGATGTTAATGCGTCTGACACAGTTTAGCTTATTATTATTATTATTATTATTATTATTATTATTATTATTATTAGTAGTAGTAGTAGTAGTAGTAGTAGTAGTAGTAGTAGTAGTAGTAATAATAATAATAATAATAATAATAATAATAATAATAATAATAATAATAATAATAATAGGGCACTGTGTTTTGCCTCAATATTAAAAAGTCCCACGCCTCCAATGGGTTAATCGTCGTTGGGATTCTTTGA
Organism: Acipenser ruthenus; assembly: GCF_902713425.1. NCBI lineage: Eukaryota > Metazoa > Chordata > Actinopteri > Acipenseriformes > Acipenseridae > Acipenser > Acipenser ruthenus. Next base: position 31,292,277 of record NC_081207.1, read on the forward strand.
CCACCTGTTTTGCATTGACCTCTAAAAATAAACAGTTTACGATTCAGTTGGTTTATCAGTGTTTATCTCTTTTCAAATTTGCATTTCCACATCACAATGTGTAATACATATTTTAAAAAAAAGAGAAAAAAAAGTGGTACGCTCTTTTAAACTGATAATAAATCATAAACCCTGTTATGGCTGTTATGTTAAACGTCTCTTTAATAAATATTTACATTTTTACAAAAGCGATTTTAGATGGCAGTGTCTGATAAGTAGGCTATTTAAGAAAAGAAAAATAATAAACAGTTCATACCCAGGAGAACCAATATGCGTTAAAATAGCCTAAATGCATTTTTTTACACTATGAAACACGTTGTAAAACCACGTAGGGCCTATATATATAATAGAAAAACAACATTGATACCTGTACAAGGGTATTTTTTTCCATAATTTACTTCAAAGATTCATATTGTCCATTTTAAATACAAAAATTATGCATTAAATATACATATTAGTTTTAATACAAATTATCTTTTGCGGCTGCGGTTAAGACAGTTTTTTTTAGATGATAAAACATCGTTCGGATTAATCGGATACACAAACTATAATCTGTGAATAAGCATTTATTTTTTTATCCCTCGCTGAAAATATTTTTCGCCAACACAAAATAATAAATTAAAAATTGTCCAAGTGATCGGAGAGGAAGCCAGTATTAAATGTTTGACATACCTTTCTTCAGTTCATAAGGTGAGTCTTTACAAAGATCTACCTGCGTTTGGCTCCTGAATTTAGTTTCTTTTACCAGAGTCTCGGCTCTACTCAGTACAGCCTGATTTAATCCATTGAAATGTGTCGCAGATGCCGAGTTCGCTCCGTGGTGACTGTGAAGGTGTCCGAAAGTGCTGTAGTTCGTGTACCCTGTATAAAAAGGAGAGGTGTAATAAATTGGCCGGGAAAGGACAGCACTGTTCGGGAAAGTGCATTGCTGCGAGGGGGACCGGGAAGGAGACGAGGCTCTTCCCGCGATTACACTGCATTGACCCGGGCCTGAGGGCTGTGGCGACTCGTTACTTTCCTTAGACTTGTCCGAAGATGTGGCGATCTCAGCAAGAGACCAAAGTTTGGGTTTGGGAACAGTCGGCGGTGAATGAATCACAGACCTAGCGTTGCCGTTGACAGCGTTTGCTGTATTTGACGCCGCGTTTGATGAATGCACCGTTTCAGTTTGGTTTTCTTGCACAATGATCTCAGTAGCATGTCGAGGCACAGTTGGGGGGGTCGAGGTTGTTGCTTTGGGGGAGTCGGGGAGAATGTCTATTCGGTCTTCTTGGTCTTTTAGTTCCGAATCAGACAAAACGGGACCAGTTTCTTTAACACGAAGTTCTTCCTTAAATCTGTCGCAAGCGATGTCCTCCGAGTTCATCTTCGGGTCTCCTATAATTTGTTTAAAAAAAAAAAAAAAAAAAAAAAAAGTTTAAATACATTGGTACTTAATGATGTAGCCTGCTGTGCAATACTATAAACATGATTGCAGTTTCAAGTGCGTGGAACCATGAATCAGGCTTCATAAATGTTTTAAAAGTGAGAAAAAAAGAAGCCTGCTGTTAAGTACAATTCAATAAAAATGCAGTACATGGCATTTGCATTACTGAATGTGCACAGCAGCATGCTTTGTAAATCGTGTTTTTTTTTTTTTTAAATCTCACTCTCTGTGTTATTTAATTCTGGGTTTATCTATTGATTAGATTTAAATCCCATTTCCTGTAAATATTATTCTACAGTGATAAGTCAAATGAAAACCAGACTAGACAGCCTGATTATTATTTAAAGCAATTGTTGCATTATAAATAATACACCACCATTAACCAGCAATGAATTGTGCGCTATGATTGGAAACGACTTGAATGAAAAATGCATTCATTTTACTGACCGCTCGCCTCAGTGTCGGTCGACGAGCCCCCCTTCTCTATAGGCTTATGGGGTTCATCGTCGTCGTTTTTCTCCAGGTCAATATTTTCCTCCTCTTCCTCGTCTTCACTCCTGTTTCTTGGGGTCCAGGTCATTTTGTTTTCCTTTTTCAGCCTCCTCCTGGCGTTGGCGAACCAGGTGGACACTTGGGTCAGAGTCATTTTGGTGATGATGGCCAGCATGATCTTCTCCCCTTTGGTGGGGTAAGGGTTTTTCCGGTGCTCGCCGAGCCAGGCCTTAAGCGTGGCAGTGGCATCTCTGGTGGCATTTTTCCGGTAAGCGGGGTCTCCGTAGGGGTAAGAGCCCAAAGGGGCGTAAGGATGGTATCCCATTGAGCCAGTCATCCCTGTCGTGTGATCGTAGGGAGAACCCTGATGAAAAGACAAGAGAAGCAGACCGAACACAATGAGCATGTGTGGAAAAGAGGAACACATTAAAACAACCGCACGCTCAAAAAAGAAAAAAAAAACATAATAATGGTTTAAAAAGTACCCCCATCTCAATACTGCCCCCTCTCTCAGTGTTTCCTTTTGCGTTTTCATAATTGTAAAATAAAAAAAAAATGCAAAAAAAGTCCCAGATGTATTTTGACTTGTAAAACAATCCTTGAACACATTTAAATGCGCGCTGGTTGTTTTTCAGCTTCTGGTGCCAAATGTCTCAATAAACTCATACTGTAAAATGTATACCAGCAGCAGACTGCAGCTACAATCAAGCTTGAAGCTATAATCGTACACATAAGTATCTTACAATACTTACAACAAAGAAAGGGATCCATTCTACAGACCCGCATATCTTAAACACACAGACTTGAGAGTACATTTGAACACACTGCTTATTTTTGATTCGACACAAATGCAACAATTAAAAAAAAAAGTTTATGAAAAGAGAACAAAATAGTAACTCGGTAACTACCAGCTAAACCCCACTGAAGTGGAAAAACCGAAGCAACGCACTTTGACGAGTGTGTGTGTGAGCGCATAAACCGCTGCTTACACAGTTATTACAACGTGTCTTCATATTCATATTTTATATATATATATACAGGGTCTATTACATTTATGTAGTGTGTCATATCGCAGGTTGTAATGTACGCTAAGGCAATAAGAAATGCTAACGCTGATAATTACAATGCTGCCTACAGTGTCAATGCAATCTGTTTAATTATCGACAAACCGTCTAGTGCTTTACAGAATCTGTTCTTGCAAATGAACAGTACCGCCCCATTAAAACAGGTCACTTGAGATGAAGCAATACCAGCCCTAAATACCACAAACAAATAAAAACATTATTTTTTGTCATCATTAAAATAATAATAACAATATAAGAAAGTATTGATTTGAAAGTTTTTGACCAAAGCAACTGCATGCATTGGTTTTGGGGTTTTGCACAGTGCAATATAGAACAGAAACTCACTCACCACGTACGAAGTAAAGGTAGCAGCTGCTGCCGCCTGGTCCGCGGTGTACTGGAGATGAGAGTTGTAACCTGGGGAAGGGTTTGTAAACGCGGCGGATCCGGCGTACGGAGCAAACGCAGATCCCGAAGAAGATCTTCCAAGTTCTTCAGTCCTGGGTCCAGAAATCACACTCGCACTGTAAGCCGGGCACGAATAGAGAGCCAAAGAAGCTGCTGGCTGGTACAAGTAGCCCTGAGGATACGACATGGCTGAGCACCCGAAAACAAGCCACGTATTCGTGTACTTTCTTTTATTCACTCGTGCACTTCTGATCTGAATTCATAGAGACCAGCAGCGGATCTTGCCTGTTTTGTATGTATTTATTTAATATTTGGTTTTGGTTTTTTGGAGGGGGTTGCTGTCAGCTTGTAGAAGCTTTGCGACCAGTGCTTACTCGCTCCGTGGTTTCTTTCTGTTTGGGGGTTGCTCACTCTCTCTCTCTCCCTCTCTGTCTCTCTATCAGGCAGAAGAAGTTTTTTTGCCTTCGGATTGTGGGGCTTTGCTTTGGGAAAATGTCCTACCAAGATGCTAAGTTGGAAATTGAGGATTCTGACGCCCTCTACGTATTCCACGCTCCTCCTTCTCCCGGGGTGTTGTCAGTGGAAGAAATGGCAGAATCCTGCTGGGTTGCCACAGTCAGACTAATGATCAAGATATTTTTTTTCTCTCTCTCTCCCTTCCCTCCCTCCCTTACTCGCTCCCTCACTCCCTCCCTTTCTCGCTCCCTCACTCCCTCTCCCTCTCCTATTCTCTCGCTATTCTTCCTTCTCTAACAAGACTCGCTGCATGGCTCAAGTGCGTCGGCCCCTGGATGGCAATCTCGTACAAGCCTTATAGATCAAGTCTAACTTTCTTCATTTAAATACTTCGCGCCGTCACTTTATCCTCATGATTTATAGTAGGGGCAATGGTGTCTGCCACGGGAGACTTGACAATCAATTTATGTCAAGTAAAAGCGTGTTTAATACGGTATTTTGAATTGCTTGTTATAGTAATCTTTTATTATTATTATTATTATTATTATTATTATTATTATTGAAATATTTACGGTACATAATATTATATTTGTAATGTCTGATTTCTCTATTGTTTTTTTTTAATACATCAGAAAGCGTTTGAATGCCCGTCTTTTATTCACGTTTTCCTAGTACCTATGAATTACCGCGCATTAAGATGTGCAACGAACAAAATAAACACATTAACAAACTTAAAATATCAAATACAACATGTGCGTGCGTTACTAAGTAGGCTAGCTTAATTATTTGGGGGTGTGGGGTGAAAAAATTAAAACCTGTTGAATATAAAAATGGCAGCAGCTTTAAACATGGTTTAAACCGTTTGAAGCATAAATGGCTTTAATTCTGGACTTTTGTATATATCTCTACAATAATAATAATAATAATAATAATAATAATAATAATAATAATAATAATAATAATAATAATAATAATTGTAGGTTGTTATTTTATAACTGAAGAGTGTTTGTGTTAAATCATTTGATTTTATTAGTATTTAATCACCATTTTTAAGACGCGTCGTTAGTCAAAACTAAAGCAGATGCCTCTTGACGGAAAGTGCCTGTTTAGCAGCGGATCTGAGAGTAAACGAGCAAGGTATTTCTGTCCTAAAACTCATAAAGAGAAGTAGAGAAAACAGATTAGAAGCATATGAAGTGGGATAAATCCGCGCGGGTCAGGGGATGTAATCTTATTTGATTCCAGCAGATCTATTTCCCGACACGATCATATCCCGATGTACTTAATTCACCCTGTCTGCTTAGCGGCTATACTCGTTATCTGAGCACGGCGGCTGCAGTGCCCCGCAAAAAGCAATGCCTTCTTAATATACCCATCTACTATTACATAAAACCAACCAGCAATTGTAATGCATTTAATTTATTAAATCGTTATTTTCCATCTTGGTTTAAAAAAGAATGTAAACTGAGCTATTTACAAGCACCGATTTTAACCCCCCACGCAACACACACACATACTGTACAATGCTGTTTGATTAACCTGGATGGTTCCATCTGCTTTTTTATTTAATGCAATTTATTTATAATTTCAATATTACAGTATGTGTAACCTGCTTTATTTTACATTTAGCCTCCACTTACCGGTTGCAATATTTTAAGAATAAATATAACTGGCATAGGACTATCCTTAAAATCCGTAATACATTGGTCTAATAAGCGTATAATATAGCCTATATGCCATGCCTTATAGCAAAATCATAATAAAATAATTAATCTCAAAGAAATCACTTACCTATGTGCACTAACAATTAATAATATAACCTTAACTACACTTGCACTGGACTAATTCTGCATGTTATAACGGATACATTCATCATTTGTTAATATTCCGTAGTGCGAGGAGGAGTAATTATTAATTCTGCTGAAGGCTAACGGCAGCAATGCTGTCTTGTCTTTTTATAAAGCAGACAATTGGAATCTACAGTGAGCCGAAAGAGATCGCTGCAGGCGCAAAGAAGCGACGTCGCTCGAGTATGGCCTCGTCACGTGTTGCTTTGATCGACCAGGCCGTGCAGAAAGAATGTAGCTCCGAGGTAAGGGTGCAGTTAGGTCTATAGACTATAGTCATTGGCGACTGGCTATGCACCCTATGCATATTATTTATTTTTTCTCCTGCTAATTTGTGTTTGATAAGTAGCATCAGTCATGTATTGTTAAGACATTTTCATTTTTAGCTTTTCCTTTTTTTTTTTTAGATCTATCAGGGTTAAATCGTTTATGTTCTCTCAATTTTTTACTGACGGCTTGCATAAAAATAGCCTAAAATACATTGTCATTATTACTATTATTAGCAGTTGTAGTGATTATGCTATTATAGGTGCTAATATACTATAAACCCACAATAAATCAGTAGCCTAAAGAAAGAAAAAAGGAATTGCAGTCTGAATTTTATAATTCCACTAAGGGTTTGAATCGATAAGACTACAGAACACAGGCTGCATGTGACACACACACCCCCTTAACTGATTTGTCAATTACAGTTCTTGGCTGGCATTTTGATTGGCTAACGTGGTTGTCAAGGGTACCGGAAGCCCAGCGAGCCGGCTGTCTGGATGGGTGACGTCATCATTCATTGATAGACTGCTTTCACGACAATAATGACTTCCCTGAGTGCAATGGACCTGGATAGGGAGTTTATTGTTACTGTATTAGAAGAAAGAGGAGGCACAATTAAATACCGGGACCTGTTAAATATTTGAAAGCCGCTTTTGTATCACCCAGATCAAGAGATAAGAGGTAAGTAACGACTTTATTGTTTCTAAAAACTGCGCACCTGAACCATTTAAGCAGGTTCACATACGTAGGCTATCGGTATCGCACCTGTACTGCAGCTGAGGAGTGAATTGAAATTAGTAAACTGTTAATACATTCAATATTATTTATTTATTTATTTTGTTAAGCACACCAACACCAGGTACGGAAGCACGGGTTATAAAGTGTTCAGAAACATACGCGTTGAAAGTAAGCAGTGTGTACCTCAGTCAGCACAGAGCTCCAGTACTGAATGCCTGCGGGAGAAAAGGCGTAATCTAATTCGGATTTGCTGACTATTCTTAGCAAGCACTACCCATTGTAGCGAACTAATTAATTACTGCATAAATACAGTGGTCGTGTAACCAAAATAGTTACTGTGTAGCAAGCGTTCATGGCCAGTCTGTGCTGCCGGTTGAAGAGTACATGGATGTTCCCGCATTGGTAAGGGGCTCATTATACACACACCAGGTTCCAGCAGTTCATACGGATTGTAGCATTTCGAAATCGTGTGTCCTAACTCGGTTAGTTAGTAGACTGCACACATTTGCTTTGATGTGTTCGCTCAGCGGTTTTGCCTATCTTCTGCAAATAATAAATGGCATTTATTTTTTAACCTTGCGATTTTTTTTAAATTAAATGATGATGATAAAAAGAAAGTGTCGTATGTTAGTGTAATAATTGTATATTATTTATTACAACGTGAATATTTATATTTTATTCTAGTCCCCTTAATTTTATAAAGAGTATTAAAAAATAATCGTATGTAATCATATTCATATGATATAGTGTACACACACATATGTGTGTGTGTGTGTGTGTGTGTATATATATATATATATTATATATATATATATATATATATATATATATATATATATATATATATATATATATATATATATAATATGATATTTTAGAATAGCAAGTTCCAAAACTGTTCAATTACTAATTTATCCCATTAACTGTAAAGCAGCTATTTCATTTCTGTACTGTATTAAACTTCTTAAAAAATATTATTATAAACCCAAACCCTTAATGTCCACAATTATCAGTAATAGTACTACTAATAATTAAAAAATATATGTATAGCCTCTATATATCAATGAGTGTGTGTGTGTGTATTACTGTGTTACTTAAATAGAAGTATAAAAACCTACCATTATTGAAATCCTTCATATGTTCTGTTGCTATAGATCCTCAAAGAGAAAAAGTTCTCCTTTTCAGCGTGGCCAGCATTGTGAAAGTTGAGGTAAGTAAGCCAGCGTATCAGTAAATCAGTGTTCTCTTGAGTACCTCAGGTAAGAAAACAGCACAAGTTTAGAGTGTTGCAGGCTGAACCAGTCTGACTGTAAGTGATACTTCAGTACCCGTATGAGAAAAACTACTCATGGATAAAAAAATAAAAAAAAGTCATTTACAGCTCTCCCAAACGTGTGTTTTGTGCACCAGCCTAATGAACACTGAACAGATAAACACCCCTGTAGGAAGCAGTTAGCCTTTCGCAATCTATTGCTGTGCTTGTCACCTTCATTCCTTGTCAAATTTGAAACTAATTCCAGGATATCGCTCTCCTTATGCCTTGCTTCTGTATTTGTGGTACAGGTGCAATGTGTTGGTGAGAAAAAACACACATTTTATACACATAAAAGCCAGATGAAAATAAATAAATACACACTTTTTTTGTTGTGTGTGTGTGTGTATATAATATATATATATATATATATATATATATATATATATATATATATATATATATATATAAAATAATATAATATTATTTAATTAATATTGCATACTCTTCTGATCCTTTTCATATATAGAAAGTGTTATAAATCAACACAGATATTTGCTTGTGCAGATATTTTTTCGTCATTATTACTTTATAATTCTGCAGTGTAAGTAAGCTTAGATGAACCGTACATAATGTTGTAGTTTCCTATGGTGGCCTCCTGTTGTTCACTGCATCAGGCAATAGATCTTGTTTTAGCCTTGTAAATGTAAACAGGGTGAAGTGTATTATCAATGTTATCTTCTTCTAAGGTTAACATGGCTTTTGTGCACAGTTTGTTTTTCAGTGCAAGGCTTTTTATGGCGCTGTTGAATAAAGAAGTTGAAACTGTGTGGCCCTTGAGGAATCGTACAGATTATTGGATTATATTGACTGTGGGATGTCAACTTGTACGAAAATGTTTTGGGGTTTTGCAAAGCTTAGACATCTACTGAACCAGATCTAGACTTCTTTGATCTGATATGGTCTCGGGAGATTTGGGGGGGGGGGGGGTCTTTAGATTGAGAAGACTTTTGAGTTCTGTTGCAAGGAGACATGCATTTCTGTCTGTATTGGTGATTTGTACAGACAAAATCAAGGCAGTTTTTTAAAAAAAAAAATAAGAAAAAAAATTAATCACAGGCAGTGATAATGCATCTAATAGTGAAACAGTTTGTAGTGTGCATTTGATAGATTTAGTACCACTTTTTACTGTAAAACTGCATTCTTAAACTGTACTTTCTGAAGTTGTTTTTTTGTGGTTGTGTGTTGTAAGCAGGGGAAGGTTCTGATTCCTGCAGTTATTATTATTATTATTATTATTATTATTATTATTATTATTGTTATTGTTATTTATTTATTTCTTAGCAGACACCCTTATCCAGGGCGACTTAAAGTTATTACAAAATATCACAATACAAAGTATCGCCTTACAAAATATCACAGTGCAGAAAATCACATTACAGAATATCACATTACAGTTAAGAGCAGTTATAATGTACAATAAAATCAGTAGACAATAAGATCAAATTCAAATAAGAGCACTTACCAAAAATGTGAATATGGGTATCTATAAGAGTAACATCAAGTATAAGATACAGTGAATAGTTATAATTAAGAGCAGTAGTAGAGTACGGCAAGGTATGGAGCAGAAGAGCCCAGAAAGTGCACGCAAATCCCCTTCCAGCTCACGCAAAGAAATGACATACACTTTGAGTAAGTGGCGGTCAGTGTGTAAATATATCATTAGTACTGTGGGTGTAACCGCTATTCTGTACTTTATTTAATTACACTAATAGCTGTTGTGCGTCTGAGCTTCCTATGCCCTTATATTCATTACAGCATAATCAGTCTGGGTATAGGCAACACATACCAAAAGGGGAGACCCCCCCCCCCCCCCCCCCCCCCCGCCAAAAAAAAAAAAAAAAAAACAACTAGCACAAAGAATGGCAACAGATTTGTTCCGTCACACCATTTTGCTGTCTGAGTGTACATAAACGATTATGATTGATAATGCTGTCTTGACGAAGAATGACTACACAGGTGTTCATCATTATCTTAATTAAGATCCTGAGAAAACGTCTTCTTCAGAGTGAATTATGAAGGCAGATGCTTTGAAAGATAATTGAACTCGACTTCTCCTTTTTTTTTGTTGCATGCTTTGTACACAATGCAGCATAAAAAAACAAAATACAAAAATGCTGGGGGGGGGGGGGGACATGATACAAATCTTGCACAATATGCTTTAAAGGAGCTAAAATATAAGATTTCACTTTTGTGTTACATAAAGGGTTGATTTCTGTTAAAAGTACTGAATATAAAATAACAATGTTCTCAAGATATACCCTTTTTGAACTTACAACCGTCTTTCAAGGTAAGTGTATCACTCCACTCAGCACAGATACACTCTTGCAGACTCCACCAGATCCCCTTGCATGCCTGCATGGTGTTAGACACATGTGCCTCGGACTGCTAGGAGACAAACATTCCTCTAGCTGTGTTGCACCTGCTGTGTGTTACCTGAAAGAGCCCTGATTTACTGCATGGTTATTACCCCCTGGAGCAGTGCAGGGAGAGTGGAAGTGCCAATACAGGAACCCACAAAAGAAATGAAAGAAAGCGGCATGCATCGGGAGTGAAATGCATGGTTGCTTTTTAATACTCCTACACATTTCAAAGCTTTGTTGACAGCCACAGGTTTTGTTGTAAATATACAGTTTCACCTGGATCGTGTTTTTCTTTTCTTTTTTCTTTTGAAGACCCGTTTGGTAATGAGTGAGCCTGGCCAGGGTTTAAGCATGCACTTCTGATTCATTGCAGGGCCTGAGCTGGGACCCCTCCGCTGACAGTGATGGATCACTGGGTACCACTCCCCATGTGTGCTTTGAATTAACAGGTAGACCACAAAGAACTTATCTATCCCAGTAATTCAGTTGTAAATGTTGAACTGACCGTGGTGCTTTTGACAAGCACGTCTCAGGAACGGTTTCCCTTCTTGCAGCAATTTCCTCCGAAACCCAACGTGGTATGAAAAACACCACACCGTATGTTAAGCGTACATGATGCATCATATCGCTCTAATTTTTTATTTAATTTTTTTAACCCTAGATGACTTTGCAAGTGACTGTTCTTTTCACAAGCCGTATATTACACCAAGACCAAGCTGTAATATTCCTGTCTTCATTACTGATCCTTAAATAATGTGGCGCTGCTCATTCTATGTTGTTACCAGAATGTTAACAGTAGGCTACATTTCTGAGAGCTGTTATTAGTTTGAAAATGACTACACATTAAATCTGAATAGCTGTTCTAGGGCTGCACCTTTTCAGTTTATAAATGCAGAACCTGTAATTCCTCCCCACCCTGAAACCTTAAAAACAGCAACAAAATAAAACCTGTTCTGTACTGCATGTGACAATAAGCATCTTTAGCACTCGATGAATGTGTGCAGCGACAGCTTAATTTAGTGGAATCTGCAACAAGTTTCAGGTATAACAAGATATGTATTTACATGAGGGAGTGGCAGTTTTTAATGTAACATTTCCATACAACGCTTGGATGTTGTTGTGATATTGCTGGGCTATCTGCACAACAGCTTGAAATGAGGAACATGACGTGCAGTGTGAGGTGCCGGGCGGGATGTGTCTGTTAAACATCTACAGTTTTATATATTTTGTAGGGAGTTGTGTGACCCTTCCTGACCCTTGATGTTCCCTTATTCCCATACAGATAAGAATGTGATTTTTACTTTCATTAAATCCTTGCACTCAAATGACAGTAGTATTTTTAATTAAAACATTTTTTTTATTACAAAATATAAAGTAATATATATATTTTTGTAATGCATTTTTACTTTTAAGTTACATTGGCTTTGAATATTTTATAGACTATGTTGACAAATAGAGAACTTAATCTAGAGTAGAGCATTTTAATTGTTTTCTCTTATAAAAATAGAATGCTTTTAATATATATTTTTTTAATTAATTTTTTTTACTGTGTAAAGCGCCTTGATGTGCAGGTCTGCACATAAGGCGCTATATATAAATCAAAGTTGTTGTTATATACTGTACAACGTAAACAAAATAAATAAATAAATTAGATTAGTTTCCTTCAGCTAATTTACAAAAAGAAAAAAAAAAATCTTTATTTGCATCATGCCATTGATTAGCCAGTAACCGGTATATAATATTGGCAGATCGTGTTGGCTTCATTTGTGGGGACTTGTTAATGCAGCAGCAGCAGCAGCAGCAGCAGCAGCAGCCATGTAAATGAAGCGTTTGTATATACTGCAGGGATGGCATTTCCCTCCTCCTTCTGTGCGCTCTCACCAGTTGTTCACCGTAAATGGCAGTCTCAGTGACTGTTGAGTGTTTAAATGATGGCACTGTTATGTGAAGTGATTTTGAAAGGAGAGGTTTCAGACAGAGATTGCCTCTACTCCCATCTCCCTCGTATCGCACTGCCGACTCCTCTACGGTATGATTGATTTGTTTGTGACAGATTGCAGGAAGCAGTCATTGATTTTTCAATATTTTACCTAAAAATGATTTACAGTTGTAACCATGGGGAGGGATTTCTTGTGGCCGTCAGCGCTTGGAAGTCTGGGATAATATTCCCTGCTCCATGACAAGAAACATTAATATTCCCTGCTCCATGACGAGACACATTACCTGTAATGAGCGCAGCAGCTGAAGGGTATGCTTTTATTTTAGAATATGTCAATAACCGCAGTGACTAAATGAATATTGATTCAGCATAATGAAGCCTGAGTAATGTGAAAACGAGCCCTTGAAGCAGGCTGCTGAAAGAATTCCTTTTATCTGGAAGCAGCAGTGGCTTCCTTCTTCAATGCTGCTGTGTGAAATGATGCAGATTACAGGCAAATCATTAGCGGATTCAGTGCCATTTCTCAGTATAAATACTACAGATGGGCCCACCTGATGATAGATATTGCTGTTAACCCTTCTTCTTGCCTCTGTGTTGTGTACAGTGCAGTGATGATTAGGAGGCATGCTGTAGGGACGTGTGTTTGCAGCGAAACTGCTTGGAATGCAAAATTTCAATCAGAGAACAGGCTTGGAATTGGCCATCGCAATGTGCCATTTCTCTGTTGTTATTTTTTATTAATAATGTAACTTATTTTGTTTCTTGCCAATATTTGAATAATTTTATATTGGTATCAAATTATTTATATCTATTTATTTATTTATTTAATAAGTACCACATAGGGGTTCATTTTGGAAAGACAGTAACATCAAATAAATTCCTAATTCACACACACACACACATTATTTATATATATATATATATATATATATATATATATATATATATATATATAATTTTACATAAAGCAGAGATATGTTTGTGAAGTCCTAAATATACATTTTAAATCAACACTGCTTTCCATTGTGCATACAAGGTAAATATCCCCTTGTGGTGGTATTCATCCAATGCACTGCAATTGTAATTAGTTTTGGACGGGAAACTAAAACCTGGACAGTTGCTTGATTGTATTGAAGTTGAACACCCCTGGTGTGGCTGGCGTTTGACATCCCCAGTGACCACGGATCAAGCGGAGGAGCCTGGAATAGAATAACACAAAGCTGAGTCCACACATGGTCTCCCCCGGTCACTGGACAGAGGTTCAGGCAGGGACTAAAAGACCACAGAGTATGGGGAAACTTCTTTGAAATGCTTAAGCAACTGCAGCAGTAAAGGTCATTCAAAATGATATAGACACCATTCAGAACTAGGCAGACAAATGGCAAATTACATTTAATGCAGAAAAATGTAAGGTACTGCATGCATGCAATTAAAATGTCCTTTATAAATACCATATTGGAGATACTGAAAAAGGAATCTATGAAAAAGACCTAGGAGTTTATGTTGACTCAGAAATGTCTTAATCTAGACAATGTGGGGAAGCTATAAAAAAGGCCAACACAATGCTCGGATATATAGTGAAAAGTGTTGAATTTATGTCAAGGGAAGTCATCTTAAAACACATTAGTAAGACCTCATCTAGAATATTGTGTTCAGTTCTGGTCACTTTGCTACAAAAAGGATGTTGCTGCTCTAGAAAGAGTGCAAAGAAGAGCGACCAGAATTATTCCTGGTTTAAAAGGCATGTCATATGCAGACAGGCTAAAGTAACTGAATCTATTTAGTCTTGAACAAAGACGACTATGCGGCGATCTGATTCAAGCATTAAAAATTCTAAAAGGTATTGTCACAAATTGAGATTAGATAAAGGGGATTTGTCAGTGTCTGGAACCAACTCCCCAGTAATGTTGTTGAAGCTGACACCCTGGGATCCTTCAAGAAGTTGCTTGATGAGATTCTGGATCAATAAGCGACTAACAACCAAACGAGCAAGAGGGGCCGAATGGCCTCCTCTCGTTTGGAAACTTTCTTATGTTCTTAAAATCAACTGTCCTATCTTATTTGGTTGGTAAAATCTGGAGAGAATCTGAGGAATGATTGTAAGAAGTAAGATGATGCAATCAAACCTTTTCAAAACTATACAGCCTAGCGAGTCTTACAACCCCTTAATCAAGAAATGCTTCTGGCAGATACCAGAGCCCCAAAATATTGCTCAATACTGCCATCTATAATTTGACAAGTTACAGTGTGGCAACCCTTCAAATTAGTAAGTCATGTATTCTTTATTCGGTACTTCAGTAATGGAATTCAAGCTTCCTGTGGGTACTCATGGGCTCATTGAGTTCCTTTTGGGTTAAACAAAACACACTTTCCACAGTCATACTGATGCTTATAATTAAATTGGGTCCATCCTTCCAAATGCATGTGTTTTGTTTACAGTTTTTGTTTTGCAGAGCTTCATTAAGTCATGGAGTAAACCATACTTGGAGGTTACACATAATTACAAAGGATTTTCAAATTAGGCTTGTAATGTTTGCATGGGACTATAAAAAGAAACAAAAATACAATGGCATCCCAGACAAGGATTTTCGTTTTGAGGTATTGAAAATCATAGGTTAGTGATGAGCAGACATCCTGACTCCACGCTGATTGCTGCACACTGGAAACAGAACACTTTTCCAGGTCCAAATCACCTTCATTTTAAATCATTTTATTCTAAAATGAGGTTTTCATTTCACCACTTCAAATACAGAATATTGAATTCTTCTTTTCGGTTTACATTTCCCTGGCTCCGTACACTCTACAGTAACCCCAGTGTTTCTGATCAAGCTGGCTAATTATGGGATGTTAATCTGAAGATCGGAAACTTCAATCTTTAAAGTAAATATACTAGTTTACAGTGCAGGACAAACATGTTCTTGGGTCTATATAAGCAAATTCCAATATTATTGCGATATCACTTTGCAGCAGTGGTACCCGTACAGCATTTATATCTGTTTCATGTCTTTGATACGTTATCTTACATTTGTTGCAAACAAGGAACACTTCCATATGAATTGGAGCCTATTAGAAATGGGTTAAAATGTCTTTAATGTGTGATCCCCCAAATAAAAAAGCTCAGTGGTAAGGTTAGCTTTATAGTAGTACAATGTCAAAACACTTGAATGTCCATGTGGCTTTGTAGTATAGTTTTTGTACTAGTATATCAAAGCATTTGGTTCTGTTATTGGGTAATGTCATTACAAAAGACGCTGTAAATGCATTGCTGTTTTACAAGGTGCTTCTTCCATACTTTGACCTGCTCTTGGCACTGTGCTAATGTAGTCATACAGATTGAGCTTTTAATAAACAGAAAAATAGGTATGTTTAGATGGAGCAATTTCCATCAAGCAAGAACAATGGATAAACTGAAATACTCTTTTTTTTTTTGGGGGGGGGGGGGGGGGGGTGTTGTATACATTTTTATATACAAGCCCTGTCTATAAACATAGTATCAGAGTATCCATATGAACAAACAACTTGAACACAAAAATGTGTTTATGAATGCAGTGTTGCAACATACATAACCTTTTCTGTAGATGTAATTAAACATAGAAAAATAACAAAAAAAGCCACAGTTGATGCCCGATGGCTACGTTTGAGTTGCTGTATTATTACATTGGACAAAACAAATAAACAGTTGCAGTCTTGCAAAGACCCTAAGTGATGTAGTAAATTTCCTCTCTGAAGGTCTAGCAGTGCATTTTAAAGTAAATCTACCTTGTGGACCAAATCGAGGAGAATTATTTTCTATGAAGTAATCCGAATGGTTTGGCTGTCCTATCCAGCTGTATTTATTTAATGAGAGGTGTGTTTTTCTTTTTCTGCAAGGACAGAAAGCAACATGTCATTATTACGAGTTCCTGCCTTACCAGGCTTAACATCTTAGACAGCCATGGTTATCAATCACTTCAGGACATGCACCTGTCCTTGGCATATGTTGTTTTTCTTACTTTTGCTAACTAGCTGGATGATATAAAGGATGCACTGATGTTGTAATTAATTATGGGTTTATACACGTTTCCCAGTGCTGTTGTAGATTCTGATATACTTAGTAGGCAGATAAAATGTACATTTTGTCTACAAAATAACTATAGCCGTTTAATAGAGAAGTAAAAAAAAAAACTAGTTAACTGTGGTGTGTGTGTGTGTGTGTGTGTGTGTGTGTGTGTGTGTGTAATATATATATATATATATATATATATATATATATATAAGGGTGGCATGGTGGTTGCCTCACAGCTCCAGGTTCCTGGGTTAAATTCCGGCCTCGGGTCTGTCTGTGTGGAGTTTGCATGTTCTCTCTGTGTTCGAGTGGGTTTTCTCCGGGTACTCCGGTTTCCTCCCACAGTCCAAAGACATGCTGGCTAGGTGGATTGGCCTCTCTAAATTGCCCCTTAGTTGCCCTGTGATGGAC
Source organism: Acipenser ruthenus (assembly GCF_902713425.1). Taxonomy (NCBI): domain Eukaryota; kingdom Metazoa; phylum Chordata; class Actinopteri; order Acipenseriformes; family Acipenseridae; genus Acipenser; species Acipenser ruthenus. The sequence goes on from NC_081207.1 coordinate 31,309,084, forward strand.
TGGCGTCCCGTCCAGAGTGTAGTCTCGCCTTGTGCCCTGTGTCTGCTGGGTTAGGCGCCGGCTCACCGTGACCCTCTATAGGATTACGCGGGTACAGATAATGGATGGATGGATTATATGTGTGTAATTACTGTATTTGATTGGTTTATTTAGTTAGATAATGCTATTTTTATATTCTGTTTAAATCATGTTAAATATCTGTGTATACATAGCTTCTTTAATTGCATTACTGTTATTGTATATTAATTCACAAACCACGCATGGTTTCTAACATGTGACCAGCCAGCCAGTAATGGTATTTGATCTACAACAGTGAAAAAGCTTAAAAACTCAACAATATTAAGATACAATTCAACAAATGCATTGGAAACATTAAACACAGGTTAAACATTTGTTTTGGAAAAATAATGTTTTATATGAACCATATATTACAAAAGGTGTGTTTAAACATACATACATACATACATACATACATACATACATACATACATACATACATACATACATACATACATACATACATACATACATACATACATACATACATACATACATACATATATATATATATAAATATATTATAATTTCTTCTAACCTGTACTTGTTAAATCCTGTACTTCATTAGGCTTCAGTGACAGCATGCCTGAGTCCAAGGCAGTCCTTTCACGGCCTCTTTGTAAATGAGTTGCAAATCTAAACAGTTAGGAAAGGAGGCCATGTGACCTCTGACAAACCTTTTGGTTGCAAAAACAAGCTTCTGCTTAACCTCAGGAAGTACTTATATTGTGTTGCTCTTAACTTGATGTCCTTGGGCTCCCAGCCGTTCAGGGTCCAAAACTAACTTGCGATGAAGGCTTTGAAGCGCTGGCAAGCAGGGGGTATTTAACATTTCACATTTCTACATTTCCACGAGTCCAAGAACCTCTCTCTCAGAGCTGGACAACCAAAGCAAATTATTAGCCATGCTTGCGGGAAGTAAGTTTAGAGCTGAAGAAGGGAGGGTGTTTTTGAGGCTGCCTTGTTTTTTTTTTTCATCTCTTTTAAATTCGACTTTAAACTTTAGTCTATAGACATTAGTGTGTCTGCTGTTTGTTCCAAATCGAATGCTGATATATTTTTTTGATTCTGTTTTCTTCTGAGAGCACACGCACACAACACTGTTATTGTGTGGTATTTGTTTCCTAATTTTCTTTTCCTGCTTAATGTGTTTACAGCGTCATTACCATCTGTGGTTGCTTACCTTTCAGCATTAAAACATCTGTAGCCCAAACTGGTACACAGACACACCAAACGAATGTAAATGAGAGAAATGGATATGTAGCTAGATCAAAGGCATGCTGCTGAAGCACATCCTCCTGAAAATGTCAGCATACATTTACTGAAGCATCAGGTGACTGGGGAGAGGCGTGTTTTCAAGTGGATTGCCGTGAGCGATGCTGAAAGTAAACAAAAGAAGCCTGACAAGTAAGCCCCACGCCAGAAAAAAAACAAAAAAAAACATCATTATACGAGTATCAATGGAAACGGTGTTAAGCTCAAGCGTATTTGTGTTTCAGAGTACATTTTTAACAGACAACTCTGGCTAATCAGACCCTGTGCAGTGTTGCGTGTAATTACTCTACCCACAGCTTAGCTCTAGGTGGGTTGACTTGCGCTTCCTTGTCTTTCAACATCACTCTAAGGTTTTGCAGACATGAAAGTTAAGCTTCTGTTCAATATTTTTGGAAGCAGTCATCTAAGAAAACATAGAAGCTGGTCCCGAAGTGAGACATTGCAAAACCCTTAGTGGGCCTGCATTTGAGAAGACATGATGCCAGACTCAAGTAAAAATATTGTTATCGACTCAGGCCAGAAACAAATGAGTACACTTGGACCACAGCCTCCTCCGTACAAAACTAAATGCATGCCTTTAATAAATATATTTTTTTAGAAGAGGTCATTTATCTCCATGAAGTGTGTTTTTAGGAAAACCCTTTATTTAAATAAATAAATAAATAAAAAATACAAAAAACAATGGTGCAAGCTTTTTTTGCTCTTGAAACTTGAACATCATCATCATCATCATCATCATCATCATCATAATAATATTTAATATTAACCCTCTGTTAAGACATTGTATTTGATCTACACAGTCCTAAACCATAATAATAATATATCTGGTCTCAAATTAATGCATGTTGGAGGCCTGTCATCGGTCAATCACATACCTACTTATTTTTCATACAAGACCCAAGCTGTCTGAAAGTCTGTCTGCAGTGTATGTGCACGCATGCTGATGAGATAAAAACAAGTCAGATTCCTCTAACAAGGACATTTCTAAGGTGAAAGGGTGATTGTCAGAAAAAGCTTATAATTACTGTTAGTCCAATTTCATTGCATCACTCTGATTTCCCCCCTTGACACGGGCCTTTGTCTTATTAAATATAATTTCACTGTGATCCCTCCCCACTCTCAGGTGTGCACCGCGGGGACACATTAAGTAGCTGTCTTGGGCTGTAACGGCTGCACAAGACCCTCTGTCTGCCAACCCGAGGAGCTGTAAGAGTCCTCACTCTTTCAGTAATGAAAAGCTTATGGCTCACAAGAGAATTATTTCAATTCTGTGTTTGTTTTACTGTATGCCTTAAATCAACGTACATTGTCAAGTTTTAAATCACATCTAGCCACTGAGTTGGGACCTTTTTTTTTTTTGTCCGCCTTTTAAATAAACTCCCCTGCAACACGCACTGAGACTGTACGATGCATGCCGAGCGATGGGGGGGGGGGAGGGGGGCACTGTTATGACATTCAATGTGGGACAGCAAGATTGAGTTTTTATCATTTAAAATGCCATCTTAATGCTGTAAGTGATGAGTAAAGGATTTTTTAAACCTATATTATTTTACCATCTCTACATTCCTATCCAGGAGTGGATTCCAGGAGTTTTACTTCACCTCCTGCCATAACATTCCATAGTTGTTAAACCCTTTGTGTTTCATGGTTCACAAGCTTGTCAGTAACATCACAGTAACTCTTTCGTCACTGCGGGTAGGTAACCAATCTTTTCCAAGAAGAAGTGTAAACTCAACAGTATCTCAAGATTTGCTGCCCAGGCAGCTTTTTTTTGCTACTGGAGTATATTATATGCAGCATAGGAACAAAGGCTGTTCAGGAGTTGTCAGTTTTATGCCACGTGGGTCCCTGAAAGTATAAGAGACACCCAGCCCAGAATGATGATCAGTAACTTTCTACCTAGTGAATTTTCCCATCCTGCCTGTGAGATGGAGAATGTGCTGTTTTTTTTTTTTTTTTCCTCCTCCCCCCCCCCCCCTGCCCCCCCAATTTGGAATGCCCAATTATTATTTTTAATAAACCTGTGATCTCCAGACTATAGGGCACATCCTGCACTCCACGCAGAGCGCCTTTACTGAATGCGCCACTCGGGAGCCCCGAATGTGCTGATTTTAACTAGAAGGAATTCACTTTCAGGATTTCAATTCAGTTTGGCCACTTGTGACAGTAGTACTTATTAATTTTAATTCATTAATTCATTAATTAGTAATTCATTGATTGCTTACAGGTTTATAGTTACAGGGCAGGAGAGCCTAAGCACTGTGGTTTAGTTAGCTCCAGGACCTCCAGCTAATTTGTCTAGAATAAAACCTTCTTTAAAATTATATATATATATGTATAATTATAAATTATATAATATATACACACACACACTGATGCAGAAAAGAAACACAACACTCAGGTCTAATGGATTAAATCAAATCTGTTAAACAAAATCACAGAAAATGTGAACAAAAATACAGATCAAAGAATCATGATACGTTTTCAGTATGAAACGTGACACACTGTCAAAATGAAAACATTACAAAGTTAGTATCAGGTTTGACCTCCCTGAGCATTAACACAATCCTGGCAGCGTTGACGCATAGACTTGATCAGCCTCTGGATAGACTGCTGTGGGATGTTCCGCCACTCTTCCTGTGCAGCTGCAGCCAGCTGGCGAAGGTTGGCTGGTCACGGTTGTCGCCTGTGGATGGCGCTGGCGATTTGGACCCACAGATGTTCTACTGGACTCGGGAGAAAAAGCTGGCCACAGCAAGACCTCGACATTGTTTTCTTGAAGTCGTACAATTGTAATCCTAGCACTGTGTGGTCTTGCATTGTGCTGCTGGAACACTTACAATTCCAGATTGGCTTGCAGGAACAGAAAAACTGTTGCCTCAAGGACTTCGTCAATGTATCGCTGAGCTGTAAGGTTGCCCTCAATCTGCACCAAAGGCATTCTTGTGTTAAAGGAGATTCCTCCCCACATCATCACACTTCCACCACCCCACTGGTTGTCTTGAACAACGCAACAGTCAGCATAACGGTTCTGGGCTGGTGTGGTGACCCTCTGCCTTCCAGGTATATACCTTCATTATATATATAAATATATATATATATATATATATATATATATATAAAATGAAGGTTTTATTCTACACAAATTAGCTGAGGTCCTGGAGGGCAAAATGACAAGAGGTTACTCATAGACTCTGTGTATTTAATTAATTGCAAAATGCTCAAATTGCTTTTACAGTTGTTATAAAAAAGTGGAATCCGTGTTGCCAGTACTCAACCATAATTAGTACCCCAGGGAATGAAATATTTAGCATTAGTAATGTTACAGCACTTAGGACACAAATTTCTATTTTGGTAATGAAAGCAATGCAGTGTAAGTGCAAATGGCTGAAACGACAGCTGAGACAACTGAAACAGCCTGGGATATTTCAATAAGACACCTCATTGGACAGCTAGTCTTGCCACATTACTCATTTGTAAGAGATCTGCAAGTTTAATTCCCAGCGGTAACGCATTACCCAAAGTATTTAGATTTCTAATTGCATGAAGAACTAACACTCCCCGCCAATGTCTTGCCATGAGTGGGTGAAACACGTAGCTTTCTCCCAAAATACCCCCTGACACGGTTTCATGTTTTTGTCATTTCACAAATGCAGAGAAGAAGGGGGTGGTGGGGGTGTGGGCTCTTGTTTGGTTAAAGTTTAATTACATTTTGAGTGTAATTGCTTTCAGTGATACAACATGAAAAGTCAGAAACTGAGCTTTAATGAGCTGCAGTGGTGGATGCTTGCAGACCCTGAGGGATTTATTCACTAAATTAACTGCAGAGAAGTACTAGGTTTGGACACACTGTGACGGTTGAGCTGCACTTTAAGTCAGCTACAGAGCTGCCTACTTTTTCATTTTAAAGGGGCCATGCAGGAGCTTTAAGAACTTCACTGCTCCCTGCTAATTTTAAACAGGCCGTGCAGGAGCTTTAAGAACTCCACTGCTCCCTGTTCATTTTAAAAACGCTGTGCAGGAGCTTTAAGAACTCCACTGCTCCCTGTTCATTTTAAACAGGCCGTGCAGGAGCTTTAAGAACTCCACTGCTCCCTGTTCATTTTAAACCGGCCGTGCAGGAGCTTTAAGGACTCCACTGCTCCCTGTTCATTTTAAACAGGCCGTGCAGGAGCTTTAAGAAGTAGACTGCTGCAAAGGCTCTTCTTATCAAGCAGCATTACGTTACCTACTATTAAGTAATAATAACGATTATTTAGACAAAGTCTTTAATACGCTTATTAAAATATTTCAACAGAACTGACCTCACTTTGACCTTCTTGTCTAAAAATTTGTTTAAACTAGCACCAGCTAATTTGACAAAAAAAAAAGAAAAAACTGCGATATTTATTGAATTACTTCAAATATGAAGGATACATGTGGTTCATGCGGATTCAGCTTTACCACTTATATTGGCAAGTCTTTATTTATTTATTTATTTATTTATTTATTTATTTTTTGAAGAAAATAATCGTATGCTTTATATTACTGTGTACCTTTTCCAAATCTGACCACAGTATCTAAATAAATATTTATAAATATTGTTAATATCTGAAGAAACATATTTAATGTTTGTATAGTATATTATAGATTTTCCTAAAAGAATTGGACTTTTAAGTTGTTTATACATTTCCTAAAACATTCCCATTTAACCATTAAACTGCTGAATGTTTGCAACAGGTATGTGTTGTCGGCCTTTGTAACAATCAGTTTGTCAGAATATTTATTTAGAATATTACAGTCTCTGTGCTTTGAGTATCACTGTGATTGCTACTTGCTAGCTATGTAGGTAAACATTTTATTAATCAGTAAATCATTAGGATGTCAAGTTACCATTACATCCTGTGGCAGTCTTAATGCTTCCTAATGTCTTTTGCGGATAGTGAATACCCATTGTGGTTTCTTTGGTGCTTGAAATACAAGTGGAAAGGAATTATAATAATTCCTGTCATACCACCAGATCTGTTTCAAAGCAACACCTATTGGAATTCTGCATTGCAGATCACTTGGACTGATTGTGGGGCTCGCTATGCATAGTTTCCATTTGCTAATATAAAACCTGTACTTCTTTAATTCCATGTATTAGAAGGCAGTGGGGATGGACAGACGGACCCACAAACTTTCCTTTTAGGGTATCCTACATTATACACTCGAAGCAGATATGCTAATCGGGGGATCCCAGGCTGTTTCATTCTGAGAATAAGTAGGATTCTATTGAGATGACAATACACAGAAGAAAACTCAAGCTTCATGAGCGTTTCCAGAGAGAATACAAGTCCTTTGTGCCTCAGAAGAAAGTGAGACTTCTGAAAACTGCTGCCCTTCTTCCAGCGTTTGTGCGACACAGTGTTGATCACAAACATAAAATAAAATACGTGGGATAGATTGGGGGACAGATCTTGACTGAGCAAATCCGATTTCTTTTCAATTTACACAAAACAGTTGTGTATACAGTGTATATATACAAACAAGGAGTCCTTTTGAAAGCGTCTTTATGTAAACAACTGTCACTCAGCAGTTTTAGTTGTCATAGCAGTGTATATTTTCCTGAATTACTCGCACTGTTTGTTTTTCCTTTATCAGTCATCAGCCCATCAGTCGGGCCATTCATAACCACTTCTGGCAGATCATCAGGAGACTTCAGAGCCAATGCAATTTCTGTCCTATCTGCTCTCGTACTTATTGTGTGAAGCTGTTAACCGTTTTTGTGTCTGGCAATATTACAAGCAGACGGTGCACTAAGAGGAGCGAGGGAGGAAATGAAAACTGCTCTAACCTTGTAGCAGTTAGCTGAGATGGCAAGTCCATGTTGACTGATACATTCTCAGGCCCTGATGTTCCTGCAGCTTCACTAAGTAACATGTAGCAGGTCCGCTTTGAAGCCTTTTGTATGTAAGTTAATTAGACAACATTTAATTCAGCCGAACATTTGTGTCAGTTTTGTGAAGGCGAGACTCTGTAATTAGACAGGCTGGATCAGGTTCCTGTCAGCCTTAGAAGTAACCTCTCATTCGAATTTAATGCCAGCTTCTTCCACAGTGCAGTGTTCCACTTTGTCAGTGAACTGAATTTCTTTCTGTCTTTGCGCTTGAACTTTAACAAACCTGCCCTGCGCTGCATCGCTGATAGTAAAAAGAATCATCCCCTCAAATATGAGGGCAAATGAAAAATGAAGTGATGCTGTTTAACAGCAATATTGCCCATCACAGCGCCGTTGGAACATAACTGGATTAAGCCATGAAGGTGTGGAGCTTTGCCCACTAAGCTAATTACTGTTCTGCTTTGTTGTGGCAAACATTTAACATTTCATTTCAACAATTTGACTGTCTTTCCCTGTAGTAGAGCATTGTGTGCACACACACACACACCTCGCTGCTTTCACGAACAAACACACAGGTGTATATACAGCCCAGACACATTTACACACATACCAGTAATGTCTGAAATACTTCTATAGCAATTATTGAAATGCTTCTAAAATTCAAGACAACCTAATGTAACTTTTTCCCGTTAATTAGAAGGTTGCACACTTTATTATGTTCCTTTTAATATGCACAGCTATGAGTATTTGTGAATCTATACAGTTGGGGGAATTGCAGATCATGTTATGTGTTTTGGTAACAATATTTTTACGAATGCTTGATGCATTCTTTTATAGGGTCACATCTGTCCACATTTTCTATGTTCTGTATTTTGGGGCATGCTGATAACACTTCATTTCAAATACTGTACAAGATCATTTCTGAAAATAAAGTAGTGCTGATGTAAATTTAAATGCCGACCTTTTTTGCTTAATATTGTCTAAAAATCTGGAGATGTTTCTTGCATGTTTTTAAATAACTTAAAATATCAGCTTAAGGTTATCTTAAGAGCACAGTGTTTTATAAATAGTTGCCACAAGCGCCATTTAACTCCTATGTATCCTCAATCTTCCTTACCGTATGAATATTGCTTACTAGAAAACGTCTATTCAATATTAATATCAACAGCATCAAAGCACTCTCGCTAAACAAACCTCCCACTGCCAAACACAGAGGTAGAATATTTATAACACAAACATCATTTGTTGTGGAATAAAAGTAGTTGAACAAAATGCTATGTATACAACTCATATATGTAGTATTATTACAATGTGCATACAGTGTTAGCATAATATAGTCCTCAAATTCTTATTTTTTTTTAATAAGTGTGTTGCTGATATTAACTGAACGTCCCTGTGTACTTGCTTTAGGTGGCTGACAGACTTGCCAATTTTCTAATTTGCTAGCCGTTTGGGCAACGTCTTGTTCTAGAGATCAAACTTAGCTAATGATTGCATCTTGAAACCCTTTTTTCTGTTTGCAAAAATGGGTAGAGCTGAAAGAGGCTTGGGACTAAATAATACAAAATAAAACAAAAAAATCTAGGGAACCAGCATTACTAAAAATGCATTTTGGATTGCAGTGTAAATTTGATACCACCGGTTTGAAGAAATGTTCCATTAACCAAACAATTATAAAACCATGCAATAGGATGTAGCCTTAAACTGACTGAAGCAGCGCTATAATTCTTGATTTAATCCAAACCATAGTAGCCCAGAACAAGAACGTGTGTGTGTGTGTGTGTGTGGGTGTGGGTGTGTTAATTTGGAAAGCAAAACTCAAACCAGAAAATAAACAACATTTAAGAACAAGTTAGCATAGAAAACCGCATGGTGACTAAAATGAAAATAAAAGAAAGCTCTTATGCCTTGAGTCTAACATTTGACAAACCACTGATGGCAGTACTGTAAGCAAGACATGATTTGCTTATTTAGTTCCAGGAGTGATGTTTTGTATTTTCTTAAATCTCAAAATGTTTAACGTATGTATTCTTCGGTTGGGTGAATGTAAAAACAATCGCGGTATACACGCCATGCATAATATATTAGAGGGAGCTGGATTTCAGCAAACGTGGAAGCAATAATCGCCAACAACAGCAACAACGTGGTTCACTGGATTATGAGATGTTATCAGAAATGATATGCCAGATGATCATCCTTGTACAAGTAAATCAAATTATAATTTCAAATTGAAACAAATCAAAACACCTAGTTTGTGACACACTACTTCACCCTTGTGAGCTGCTTGAATGCAGCACTAACAAAATGAATGATTCAAATTGCTGCTGCTGCATGGAAAGGTAGATACAAGATTTTATTTTTTTTACCTACAAAAAAAAAACAACTCATGTAACACAAACAAACCTGTGGTGACAACACATCGTAATTATTATTGCAAAGTGTGCTGTATTTAAAGGTAATTTGGGTCTTGTGTTGCTTTCTAGGGATCGACCTATGTAGTCCTGAAGTCTTCCGAGCAGTCTTGGGTAACCTGTGCTGTCAAGGGGTCACTGCCAGCTTCTGCAGACTGCTTAGAGACTTCTGTCAGCATTGATTTCCCTGATGAGGATGAGGACAATGATCCTGCCAAGGTGCAGGACTGGGGTGCCTTGGATGCTTCAGCCGAAGCCAAGACAGAAGAGAAACAAGGTGAAGATGAAACAGCTGACAGAAGTATCGGCACACCAGAAGTAGTGATCACACAGGCAGGCAAGGTGGGTGATAGTCCAAACCTGATGTAAATTCCTTCTCATCTAGGCTGATTTGTATTCACAGATTTCAGTGTATATACACTGCACTTGTACCCGCGCTGCATAGTTCTTTCTAACAACCCCTTTGTTTTCTCTCTTCGCGTGTGGACCCTTTTTTTCCTAAAACATTTGCTGTCTTTGTTCTCGCTCTAAATGATGTCGCTGATCACTTCAAGTTGATAGCATTGCTGATAATTTCTCCCTTTATTAATCTCGCCAAATTCAGTGCTCATGAACCTCTTTCCTCGGATTCTAATTGCATGTTGTGGTATTTTGCATTTCCTATTAGCGGGTTTGCCCGTAGCTTAATTAAAAAGTACATGTCATTATTCGAGCATTGAAGCTGTTAATGTCAGATTGTGCCAAGTTGAAAATATATTTTTTATAGTGAGATATGGGAACCAGAAGTCACTGTATACATGGAAGTGATGTTACTGTACATGTGGCGTGTGTCTATAATGGAAGAGAGAAAAACAAACAAACAAAGAAAGTAAGTTTAGGGTGGTGAATTGGCTTGCACTGTCCTAAACACAGATTCTCTTCATAAGCTCATTTTACTCATAGCTAGAGTTGCTGGCATCCCAAACTTTAAAGTAGATCTTTAGGGGCGATACAGTACAGCATAATAGGCCTTTCAGTTTTAACAATGTCTTAACAGGGATGAAATGTATTCATTTCCATGGCCCTTGCTGTGGCAGATCCTGTTGCATGTCACTATATTTAGTTGTGATTTGTTTGACAAAACTGGTTAAGTCAAAGTTTGAAGTACAAACTAATACAAAGATTCCTTTTATACCCACATAGAAGATCTTTCTCATTGTCGAGGTGTTGCAGTGGAAGTGCTATTCCAACCCTCCGAGGCTCATGCTGCGCAGACGCCTTTGATATCTCTAAAAAGAGCGCCAAGCTGAGTAAATATAGAAGAAAAAAGCTTGTCTTAGTTAGTCATGCTAAGTGTCATACATTTGGAATTATCCTGATGAATTTGACAAACATTAAAGTGTGTGTGTGTGTGTGTGTGTGTGTGTGTGTGTGTGTATATCTATATATATATATGTATGTATATATATATATATATATATATATATATATATACATACATATGCAAACCACCCACAGACTCACTAAGATGATTATCTAAAATAAGTCAGTTATATAACTATTTTCTTTTTATAATATTTTTAATAGGGTCTACGAGGTTTGTGTTTTTTGTCTTTTTTTTACTTGTATTTGCGAACAGTGAGTTGATAAAACTATTTAAGTTATGTTTCTTGTATCAATGAACTGAATATCAAAGAAATTGTCTTACTGTAGTTTTTATCCAGAACTGTCAAACACACAATAGTGCTTCATTTAAAAATACAAAACAAAAAGTATAAGTTAAGTCACCTACGTTTCACTGACACTGAGGAAGACCTCTCGTCAAACATGCGTCATGACTTAAGTTTCTTTTAATGTTTCTAACTATAGTGTAGTTTTTAGTACTGCTCCGAGGAGCTGTTTCCTCGAATCTGTAAGCATACGATCCATACGATGGGGAGACTTTAACAGGACCCAGCGATCCAGTGCTTGCAAAGGCGATCATACTAGATGAGAACATTGATTGATGTGGGGTAGACACAACAAGCCAGAGTGGTCCTCTCTTTGAAGTTTTCTGAAAGGAAGTAAATTGATATATCATTTCAAGCTCAATGCCCTATTTAAGAAGCCCCTACCAGGAAAATGCAATTGCTTTTATGTTCTCACCTCTTAATTCGTGATGGTCCTAATACTTGACTGGACACTGTACAGCAGACACTGATCTGATTTTGTTTTATAGATTGCTAGTTCCTTCTGCAGCAAGAAGTGTTTTTATAATACATTGTAAATGTATAAGCTGCATAAATTAAATGAAGCTACACTGTTGTTTGTTTGTATTATCAAATACACTTGCAAGCTCTTGTTATAGTTGTTTGTAATACAGAATACTGTGCATGGTAAGTATGATCTATTTCAAGTAATTGCATTTTTTTCTTCTTCTTTCAAAAAAGCCCACAGTTAGTTACATGACTGCAGCATTCATTTTTTAGCTAAATTACATTTATATGTGAAACAAGCAGCTAATTTTATTTATACGTTATCCATATGCTTTTATTTTCTTTTATCTTTTTTAGCAACTCAAAATGCGATGCATTAAAAAATAAATAAAACATTATCAGCTTCTGGTAATTGTTATGTGAACAGGCTACACAGCCCCTATTAAAGGCAACAGTTTAAATGCCTGTTGAAAACTGTGTATACAAATGAATGCAGGCAGCATGCTTGCTTAGACTGTGTGTGTGTGTGTGTGTGTGTGTGTGTGTGTGTGTTTGTGTGTGTGTGTACTGAAATGACGTAGTCACTTACTCTAATTCCAGGAATGATGTTAAATCCATCATATTCAAGGGAAACATGCCAATGTGTAATGTGATCAAATAATTGTGGTCATTTATTTAATAACAAATATTTATTTAATAACAAATACTTTGGATATGGCCATCAAAACCAAACACATCTCCCATAATAAAGTTAAAACGGCATCATTCGATCCAGTTTTATTGCAATGTTCCGTAATTATCTTTGCAAAATATTGATGTCCTGCAATTCAATTGGTTACACAAGTGTCAGCAATTGAAATATAATGATGTCTGAACCGAAATACTTCCTTTTGAATTCCTATCAAGCAAACATCAATTCAGAGTACATTCAATACATACTGATTTAACAAACAAAAGTGCTTATTCATGAGAAATTTAATGTTAGCATTAGGGTTAAGTATGAATTATTGGTTACTACTTTTGAATTTAATAGTGAATCATACACTTGTTCATATTTAAATACACTGGAATAAAGACGCCAATTAGAAAGTGTTGCCATTAGGTACTGATTAGGTAACAGTTCGATTTTGTGGTGCGTACAGCTGTTTGTTTGTTTGTTTGTTTCATCTCAGACTTCAAGCTGCTTCATTATAAACAGATAGGGTAGGTAGGTAGAATACCGATAATGGCAGGCTAACAGATATGCATGAAATAAAAAGAATGCTAACCGGATGGTAATGATGTGGAACAGGCATGCAACAAGAGGAAACCTATAGTGATATGCTTATTAAAGATATAATGCACAACAGTCATTGTATATACTGCCTTTCAAGCTGACTGTTGCCGTAGGAAAAATAGAATTGGGCAACAGAACAAAAAAGTTGCTGTCTGAGATTAAGTTTTAAATGATGGCACCACTATACTTATGACAAAGGATAAAGATCATTGCAACATTTTTCCAAAGAGATTCATAATCTCTATCATATATATATATATATATATATATATATATATATATATATATATATATATATAGAGGGTTATATGTATATAATCCGAAAAGTAAAAGATAGCCCTGGATTGTCTCTTGTTGAGTGTGCTTGTAACCTGTTTAGAAGCACTGACTGGTATCCGTTGGGCGTGTGGAGTCGGTATCATATGTTTCTTTTTATCTACAAAGGTATGTCTGAAAGAAGTATGGTTTATGTCATCTTGCTTTTACCTCATGCAAACAGACTCCAGCCCTCAAGCTCCCAGCACAGCAAGAGCTAGAGTTAGACCTGGTGAGAGTCTTTTTGTTTTATTATTTGTTTTTGGTTTTTTACATTATGTTTGAATTCTGTCTCGCATGATTCATTTAAAACAATAAGAAAATGTTAAGAATGCCTTGTAACTTTACATGTTTGTGCACAGGGATAATAGATTTATTTTAATGCAGAGTGAATTACCAATTATGTTTAACCGATGTCTTTAAAACAACTATGTTGTTAGTATGTATGTAGCCCATTAGGATTATATGTGGTTGTTAGCTTATGAGCCAAGCCATTTGATTCACGACATTGATTTGAATGCTAGCGTTCTAAAATGCACACCTCAATATTTGATCTGGTTATGTTGGCAGCTTTGCTTTCTCAAGTATCTTAACCTCCCAATACTTGAATGTCAGGTTTGTTTATTTCACCGCTACTTCACAGTACAGTAACATTTCAGGTTAATAATTATGATTGCAAATATCGATTTGAGAACACTTTTACTTCAGACAGCTTTGAGATGTTCTGCAGGAAAGGTACTATATAAAAATGGATTGATTGATATAACATTCTGCAGCTGCAAGTTCGTTTTTATAATCTCTATTATATTACAATACTTGGCTAATTGCATTAATTAATTAACCCCAACAATGAATTTTTCAAAATGAGATTTTTAAATGGATACAAAAGGTGTTTGTCACAATGTGCTCTCAATGTGCAGGTTTATAATATCTGATATGTCATATAGAAGGGTGCTGTGCGGTGTTGCATGTATTTTGCTCCCCCTCCCATGTGGAGCTGCGGTGTGAGCTGACCTGCAAACCTAAACTCCCAGCTGGGTGTGTGCTCTGACCTGCAAACACTCGCTAAACAGCCCCTCTACCAGACAAGCCTGTATGTTTAAAATTCATCTGCATTTTACTAAAGCTGCATAAAGGAATGTATAAGTAGAATAGCGCTCTGATGGGAAGATCCAATGCTCAGTGAAGCCTTTCGCATATATATATGGAATTTTGAATATCTAAACCATTATTTAGCATCCGAATCAGTTCTGCTTGTCTGGCTGATGGACAATATCTTCATGACCCCAGCCTTTTTGCATGTGACCTATACTGCCTAGATACTGGCATATATTTAGATGTAGATACTTGCTACTTTTGCCCCGGTTTAAAACCTACATGTTGGATTCGATGTCTATTTAAAAAAAAAAAAAAGTTTTACACCAGTAAAATCCTCTTGTTATTAGCTTGTAAAATATTATAATAAATTATTATTAATTAAATATTGAATCCGATTCACGAACATACAGCATGCATGACCTAACCCACATAATGCAACATTGGCCCTTCCAGTCCAGGTCTTGCCCCAGTCATGTCAATAATGAATACATTGAATCAATGAAACCTCTTACCACTTCCTAATATACTTCATTGTTTTAGGATACCTGATGAACCCAGAATGGACACGGGTTCCCTTTCGCTGGTGGGGAGTAAGGTAAGGAGGGATGGAGGGGATTAGAAGGTGTAGTCTCTCCCAAGAAGTGATCTCCAATATCATTTCTGTATGGCCATGCTGCATTGGCATTTTACTTTATGAAAGATTCATACAAATATGACTAAATCGAATTTATAAATGGCACAGTCCAAATCATGCAAAATCAGAAGAACTCTTGATATATAACGTTGTTTGAATCTATATTTTATATATATAATATAATACACACAGTATTATTTTTAAATACATTTTATATATATATCTATATATATTAATATACACACACACACACACAACATATCAACAGCAGAATATATAGACCTGTGTCGGATGAATTTTTAAAATCCTGTCTGCATGTCAAAATGCATGCAGAGAGATTTAAGCCTTGCCTGTCCACACTACAGTGGCGCCTATATGAGAATTTAATTCTCAGACAGTACATTTATAATAGAGTCCATTACCCGCTGTTCAGTGTACATGTTTACTGATCTGTACACCTTTTGAAATAAGTTTAGGCCTCTCTTCACCTGCTCTTGGGAAAGTATATTAAAAAGGAATTGGGTTTTTATAGATTTAAATTATAAAGATACCGATATCATGCATACAGTTATTTAACTCACACAAGCATACAAATAGGCAAATCTTCGGATACCTCTCGGACTAATATGAATGCAAATAGGATTAGGTGCCTGCATTAGTGAGTGAGATGCAATTTACAATGCTTAGTGTTTGGCTGGGCTGAAATGCATTTTGGTGAATGTACTTTACTGGAACTAGCCAGATATAAATCCTACGCAGGTCCCATTCCACAACATTGTTGATGTGTATTATTGGCTATATATATATATAAATAGATGGGCTACAGTGAGTTACAGGAAAATAATTTCATCCAGGGTTTCTGTGATGTCATAAATTACAAGACAGAAATATATTTTCCTATAGAGAAATTATCAGTTTTTGATGTCACTTCACTTTTTTTCAAATGGCTCAGGATGCAAATATAAGAACATAAGAAAGTTTTCAAACGAGAGGAGGCCATTCAGCCCATCTTGCTCGTTTGGTTGTTAGTAGCTTATTGATCCCAGAATCTCATCAAGCAGCTTCTTAAAGGATCCCAGGGTATCAGCTTCAACAACATTACTGGGGAGTTGGTTCCAGACCCTCACAATTCTCTGTGTAAAAAAGTGCCTCCTATTTTCTGTTCTGAATGCCCCTTTATCTAATCTCCATTTGTGACCCCTGGTCCTTGTTTCTTTTTTCAGGTCAAAAAAGTCCCCTGGGTCGACATTGTCTATACCTTTTAGGATTTTGAATATATATATATATATATATATTATATATATATATATATATATATATAAAATATATTCAATATATATATATTCAATTATAAATAAATATATATATATACTGTATGTGTGTGTAATATATATAATATATTCTATTAATAATTAGCCTATTAAAATCTGTTACCCATGTGCATGTCTAATGTAATAAAGAAAAATGGTCTCCCTTTCATTCAGAATGCTCACATGAACTGTGCTTTCTATAAACTTGTTAACCAACACTGTACTGTACATTCACCATGTTAAGTGAGTAGCAGTATGCGGACCACATTTTTAACTCAACTAAAGACTTTGAAATCATCGCTTCTCTGTTTCATAGTCACTTTGAGAGAAGCTTGCATGAACAACCTTTCCAAAACTGCATGGAGCGTACAAAGAGTCTGACCTCAAAAATCATTTAACACAAGCTGAGGTTTGCATAAAAGGACTTTGCATTCACTTCTCGCAAAGACTGTGCAATGCCAGAAAGCAGAATGAAAATACTGCAGATTATGACATATGTGTCAAGGACTTCAATAGAGCAAATTGTTTGATTAATGCATTGAAATGTATAATTACAAATTCCTCTATCATTTTCTACATTATGTTTCACAATGGAACCAAGTCAGGAATATATTAAGAGTACAGGAAAAGAGGAAGAGGGACAAAAATATCTCCTTGATGCTTTTCAAATCTCGGGGGAAACAATAACATGAAAGTGGGGGGGGGGGGGGGGACGACCTGACAACTGGTTATTCAGCATTTTGAAGCTATATGTACATTGTTTTAATATAGTTAGGAGTTTTCTTAATTCCCGTATATTCATAACATGTCACCTTTAGGACACGGTGGCTTTGATTGAACTTCAGATTCGAGGCGAGATGATGATGATGATGATGTCATCAGAAAGGAAATCTTTAGAAGCTGACACTGGTCAATTCTTTCATGATTATCAGAACATCTGTGCGCACAATGCCGTGGAACTGGAACTGCTGGTTTATGTTAAAGCCTAAAAATAGTGTTCGTCTTCAAAAGCTATCCTATGTGCAGCCAGGAAACGCTTTGATTTTCTTTCCGTACTGAGTTTAATAGAATATTATAAAAGAAAGAATGCAAAAGACTGCCTTGTATCTGGTGTCCAGGTGCCATTTTACTATTTCTTTTTTTTTACACAAATTGAAGTAGAAATCTTTTGTTTTACAAAGACACACGTTGCATGATTTTTTTTTTTTCACCTTGATATTTAAACAACTTAGAACTGATGTTGTACTCCTTAAAGTATTAGAATGATTGTAAATTTGATTGGCTGAGAGCAACATCACAGATCTTCAGAACCATTCCAGTGCTAGATGGGCCACACAGAATGCAGTTAATGTACATGGTAAATTTGTATACCAGATTTAATGCCCATATTCCAACGCTTGACAATACAAATTTGGAACGTGAGCAAGTACTGTAACAGTAACTATATTCATACGGTTTGGCTAGCTGATTACCCCAGGAACACTGCCTGTTTGATTACAATTACTGTTGTACAGTATTTAGCAAATTGTGTTTTATGTTTTGTGTTTTGTGCATTTCAAAACTGAAAATTATATGCAGCCCAGAGGTCAAAGCTGAAAACATGTTTAGGTCCCATAACAGTTTGAAAGGCAAGAGCATTGCAGAAGCTGCCAGTCAGAGCTCCACAAAACAAATCACATTCCAAGAAGCTAATTAAAGGATAAATGTAGCTACTGAACTCAAGAGCAGGCACATCAGGGCTATGATAGAAGTTTGGATCCTTGTGTATAATTAGAAGCACGGAGATACGGCATCTGCTGCGGCTGCTGCAGCCCGATGCCACAAGAAAATAAATGTATCATTAACTTCATTGTCTCTTCAGCACAGGAAGCATATATTAGCATTTTAAAAGGCCTTTAACAATTGAAAAATGTCAATTAACCTGGGTGTTAATGGAATATTCAACATGCGTTATCTTTTAAAACTGACACACCAGCAATGCAATATTACACCTGCAACCTAATCCATTAGTTTATCTCCTCCTTACTGTAGTTCTCGTTCTAGATGCCTATCATACTTTATATGTATATCCATATTTAACAGGTGTGGGTGTTGTCACTGAGACTTAAGTGGCCTAGTTGGCAATGACTAACATCAGAAAGCATTAGATTATACATACAAAACATTAACAATCAAATCAAACGTTGTTGTTGTTAATAATATCAATATCATTATTGTTTATTTATAATTTTTTTTAAATTAGGCAGGTTTCTATTGGAATGCTAATTCATAATTCATTAAAACAAACAAACAAAAAAAAAACGTTCTGGAAGATAACATTTTGTTAAACTCTCATTTGTAAATTTAAATTAGTTCTGCTTTTAGATATAAAATAATCATTCTTTTTAAAGCTATAAACTGTACGTTTTGGTATTTTCTAATACAATTTAATTGTGATACTTCTGTGATGGAATACATGTATGAAATCAAATATGTCCACCTACCTAACACTAACCACTGTGACAGTGTGAGTTTAACAGTATTACCAGTAGCTTAGAATGTTAAATAACTTAGAAACCCGTCAATTCGTTGTGCACACTTGTTCAAATTAAGAGCAAGATGCTTTCAGAATATTGGTGCTTCTAGGCTGATGTATGTTCCCAACATGCAGTCCCCTGAGAGAATGTAATGCAAATACAAATTAAGTTAATCTCATTAATTCATAAAATGTGCTACTAAATAATATATTTTCTAAGAACACTGAAAAGGAAGTGTTAATTTTTTGAATACTGTGTGAATATAAAGATTTGTAATACACAGTGTATTTACGCAAAGAGATGCACAGCTTTATATTTCTGTATAAATACACACACCCACACTTCACACGTTTTACTCCCCAGTGTATAGTTTATAAATCCCTCATTTAGTATCTCACATTTAAAATGGTGCATTTCCTCTTCATTTTTCCAGACAAGCCCATGATTAGTAACTATTAAACATCTAAAACCCGCTCTGGAAGTGTCCTGCTGCTGGGGGGGGGGGTTGGTGGGCAGCACTGTGTTATCTTTGGAATCATTTTAATGTCCCGCTGGTGTAATATAACAAGGTATTATGTCATGGAGCTTATTAGTATGCCTATGGGATGCATCAATTTGCATTGACACCATACAGAATTTTGCAATAAGTCATGTATTTTTCTACAGCAGTTTTTTTTTTGGTTTGTTTTATTTTTAAAACCGGAAGGAAAAGGGTAATAACGTGTCATTTTCCAAATAAATCACAGGATTTGCATAGTTCCACTTCTTTATATAACACATCCATTGGTGAGCAAAAATAGAACAGGTTCTGTACTGGTACTAAATAAGTACATGAATACTGTACATCTACCCTAACCACAAGCACCCTGGTAGATAGACTGACAGCTACTTAGCTACACATTGAGTGAAAAGACTAGTGAAAAACAAAATGATACAATTAGGCTTCTCTGGCTCCCAGTCGGACCACCAAGTCAGCAACGTTTTAAACTGTGAGCTGTTAGGCTAATCTGAAGTAAAGATTTGACAACTTCAGTTAGGAGCATAAAAACATACGAAACGCTATTTTACATTGCAAACCCTCTATCTGAGACATCCTCCTGCACCCAAATTACTGCTGTTGTCAGGAACCCAATTAGCACTTTGAAACTCTGTAGGCTGCAGGCTGCAGATTATTGTATTGTTTTAGGTGTCGCATACTCAATGCATAATGATGTACGTTTAACACAAGCCAGAAAGTCTCAATTCTGTCAATTAAAAAGAAAAGAAAATTACACTTTTTTATGATCGTCAGTTTGCCTGTGTCTGTCTGTTCCGTATTTAAATAAGCTATTACATTTATTTATGAATATACTGTGTTCCTTTTTATATTTCAATTTTCTAGAATTTGCACAAATCTAAAGATTATACAATCTTAATATTTTAACTGAATCAGAGCTGAAAAAAAAGCGAAGCATGCAAAGTAGTCAGAAGTAAAGAAAACAAAGATTTTTTTTTTTATTTATATATATATATATAATGAATTTTGCAGACTGCATCCAGACATATTCAAAGAACATCAAGCTGATGAAAATGATATATGGCAGTGCAAACTTCAAACAGAATTGTGTCTGTACTATTCAATATAGAGGACAATTATCTGAAGGTCTTGTGACAATGACAGCATTAAAGTACTGTTTAATTGCCCGCTTTGCATAAACCGTGATACTGGGCTCGGCAGTAAGATGCTTTTAAAAATCTTATTTCATTTTCCCTTGTCGTTTTTTTGTTTTTGTTTCCTGAAACACCTACAAATGTATAAAGTTATCAGAATGTAATCTCTTGTATGTAACAAAAGCAAACAGGACTGATTCAGATTGCTTTCAAATCAGTCCAGGGCATTGTTTAAAACCATTTATTCTTTAAGCAATCTTAGGAAGGAGTAATTGTATAAAATAAAGGTTGAAATAAATCTTTTGTTTGCCCCCACTGCATAAAATCAATTTATTAACTATTGATTACATTACTGAATATATGCCTTTTTAATGATCCAAACACTGGCAGATCTTAAAAAGTAAGCCTAAAAAATGTTATATAATATATATATTTTACCAACTATATTTCACAATATTTGTATTGTATGTAGCATTGTTACTAAGTGGATCTATAAATCATCCCAGCTGGATTAATATAGAGTTAAAGAATGGTCTATAGTATTTAAATAATTCAAATCTTAAATAATGGGGCATTATCCAAATGGCATAGATGTCATCTAATGACAAAAATATTGCTATAGATGCATCTGGGAGGCTGACGGGTATGCAAGTAGTAGTGCTTACATTGCCTGGAGCAGAAATAAACTAGTTGTTCGCAACTGTGTCTGTCTGGGCTTAGAACTTGCCATGTTTGCAAAGTTAAAAGAAGCCGTTGTGCGTTCTTTTTGGGATGAACCTGATTGGGGAAATGACTTTACAGCTCTGACAGCTTTCGCTACAGATTGGAAAAGCAGATTCTGCGGCTTATATGTGCAGCACTTTTCTTTAAGAAAACAAATGATGTATATATATTTATATATTTCTTCTTGTGCTCCTTTTTCAATAATCTTGTTAAACACGAAAGGAGCAGTAGCTTCTGAAATTGTGATAACTGCATGCCCGACACAAGAGTGTCTGTACGAGCTCGGGGTGCAGTTCTAAACATGGCAGTTTAGGGGCTTTCAGTCTGACCTTGAATCTTCACTTGTCAGAACTATGCTTGTAATTTTGCTTCCTGGCTGTCTAGTATAGTAAAATCATGACATTGTTTATTCCCTTTGATTTGGCATGGATGTATGCAAGTGTGTTGACAAAAGATTCTTTTTGTTTTCAGTGCTGCCACAACTTTTTTGTTTTTTCTATGCATATTGTTTCATTGATGTGAAACTGTGAGGATGTACTTTTTGTATTGGCGCTACAGGGAAACAGGGGGCAGCAGTGTGGAGTAGTGGATAGGGCTCTGGACTCTTGACCGGAGGGTTGTGGGTTCAAATCCCGGTGGGGACACTGCTGCTGTACCCTTGAGCAAGGTACTTTACCTAGATTGCTCCTGTAAAAACCCAACTGTATAAATGGGTAATTGTATGTAAAAATAATGTGATATCTTGTAACAATTGTAAGTCGCCCTGGATAAGGGCGTCAGCTAAGAAATAAATAATAATAATTTAAATGTGTTTTTTTTTTTTTAGGGGTCAAAGTCGGCCATTTAAAATAACACTGCAAGCCACTTGTCATGCATGTCATAATCCTTCTATTATTCTTTTTGTTGCTGGAAAGGAAGGGTACCCATATGCTGCAGACTTCCTCAGTATTACAGATCAAACCCCCTGAAAGTGGATCATTTATATGCCACTCCCCATTGCAGAACAGCATGGAGACAGTTAATGAGAGGCATGGCAAAAGAGAATATTTCCATGACTTTGTTTCTAGACAGGCACTGGCAGGAAAGCGGTGTCTTCTGGGAATTGATGAAAAAAGAACAAAAGCAGCTTCTGATTTATAAAAAATAAAATAAAATGTAATGCCGCCAGTTCTGTAGTCACTGCAACAGCTTGAGGGAAAGAATTTGAAAAACACACAGACCTTTTGCTTTTTTTTTTTTTTTTTTTAATGGTAGAGGTTCAATGGTGCTGATAAAAAGTAAATAAAATAAGGTAGCTGTGACATTTGCAATTTTCTATGCACCAGCCCACTCCATTTTCTTCCCCGGTGCCACTTACATGGTACAGTAAGCCTCCAGGATTGACAATAATTACAGCCCGCATAAAATGAAGAGGATAATATGAACACAGCTTTGCCATAATTGCCTTTTCATTATTTGCTAACAGTGAGCTATTCAGTCATAAGAAAAGATTGCATAGTAATTGGTCCACAATGGAGAAGCTGAAGCTAAATTCCAAGACTGTGGTAATTTTCATGTTGCTGTGAAGGTGTTTTTTTTTTTTTTTTTTTTTTTTTTTTTGGGCAACTTTTTTTTTATTAAAAATCTAAAGCATTAAAGTGTAATTTTAAAAACTGCAATTTCCAGCATGAATGAAAATCTCCGTATTAACACAAGCCTCCATTAAGAGTGGAACATCCTATTAGCGGCATTAGGAGTCGTCTGTGAGTTTACGTATGGGTAGCTTCTAACCTAGATAGGATTTACACAGCTTTGTTTGTGTCTCTAGTTCGGGCGCATATTGAAACTCTTATTGACGGTACAGTAATTGCACATTTATCCAGTTTCATTTGCTGCAAACAGTCGGTTACAGAGGGATGGGGACTTCGATATACAAGAGGGGTTACTGCTAAGCATATAGATGACTTTCAGAACGCTGCACACCTGCTTTATAATGACCCATAACCATCCATGTAAAGTGTTACAGAAATACTAGCTTGTTTAAAGGTTGGCAACCCAAGTCTGTTTAAATAGAGGTATACATTTCAAGCTGGTTCTGCTGCAGATGCTTTGGTCACACTTCAGCATAAGTGCTGCATATTAATCCTTGGTTTGCAGCATTGAATTGAGTGTCATTGCCCTGTAATAAAGTGTTGTGTTAACACTGTAGAGTTTCATTCATAATTAATTACATAGAATTTCTGTTGTTCCCTTCCACTAAAGCATTGATATGCATTTTATTAATACGTCCGCTTTAGTAACATGCACATTCTTCATACAGCAAATTTATTGGAAAACCTCAATATCTGTCATTTATATCCTTTATATACCTGCATGAAAACCTCTGGGTGTGAGAATTACAGTTTTCAGTCAGTAATCGGTGAGAAAAAAGTGTGTTTTACTACTGTGTTCATTAATAAAGTTTGATTTGCAACCCCTAGCTAAGCAAACATGTGAAGGATCGGTGGCACTTATGAAGTGCACTCAGCAGGGTAAACACACATGGGAGGATGTATTTATCTCACAGATTTCTTTGAACTAAAGATATGCATTACCAGTGTTTAAGCAGCTAGGATAATCTGCTGTTGAAAGGTGTCCTTGACTTGACTGGATGTTGTTTCCTAAAGAATATCTTGCACCCTGCCCTGTTGCTCTGTCTTTGATTTGCCAGAAATCTTCTTAAAACAGTAGAGAGCATGGGCTTTTTGTTTGGCAAAGCATGCTTTATGACTGTGATTTATTTAATTGACTTTGATAAATAAAAATGTCTGTGCACTGCTATGTACTGTATTTTGCCAACAACAAACAATTGCTCAAGATCATATAATGTTTTCAATACCAATCCATTTAATTTATTGCATTAGAAAGGGTTATGTCACTGTGGTAATAATTAAGTATTAATTTGCCTGAAATGAACATTGAAGTTTTTAACACACCTCAGACCACGTGGTGCATGAACACAAAACAATCTCAAGGACAATACCAACAGAGGAGAGAGCAAGAGAGAGAGGCGTGCTGTGCTGCTGCTAGCTGACTGGCATTGCACTTGCTTCTTTTAAATCCTACCACATATATGAGTCTCGGTCACCTTTTTATATTTACAGGGTGCCTTGATTCCTTCTTGCATCCCGTCCATAGAATAGTGCCGGATGTGACGATCGTTTGAAGGGAATCCTTCCTTTTCTCTCTCCGCTTCAATTTTCTGTTTTACGCATGTTTCCATCATCTCCCGCCTCGTTGTTTGAAGAAATCGTGTTCTACTGTTAATAAGCCTGTTGTGCTGTACACGTCGCTTGCAGCCTATCTACACTTTTTTGCTTGATTACTTTTACACTGCTTTATTAGATCTATATTATAGTCAGCCAGAGGCCTTTCTTTTGAGGTGTGATTTGGTGTCATAATTATCTAACACAGCAAGGCTGCAATTCTTATTCGTAATTAACTGAAGCAAACTGATTGGTATGGCTTCCTGTACTCATCCCGTTTTAATGTTTAAACATTTACTTTGTGCTTGAAGGATTTGTTTGTATATTTCTTGTGTGTGATGAGCACTTTTCTGTAATTAGTTCCTGGGGGACACCACTTTCTAACAGTTAAAGAATAATTACTGCCTTATAAAATGTTAAACTGCCGAAGCTGTCTTTTGTTGAAGCTTAATTGCATGCAACACGTGAGGCTGGTTTTTCATTTTGTTCCATGATCGTGAAGGACGTAACTTTCACAGACACAGAAATACATTTTTATAGTTTTGTAAATAGTCTCTTGTATGGTAATTTTGTAAGACACCAAAGCAAAAATGAAAGCCTGTTCTGCTATTGAAATGGATGTGTTTCTTTCCCTCGTAGAGTCGTTCTTGGATAGGAAGAGTATAATGGAAATCGTTGCATATTATGATTTAAATTTTATTTATTTATTTATTTTTGCATGTATGTGTTTCAAAACCTACAAGAATTTGAAACCTCTCTAAAGATTACACAAACATATTATTTATTTTACATCAAACCAACCAACCAACCAGGAAGAAACGGATTGCACTCGGCATTACATAACTTACTTTTCTAATAACTTGCTGCAGGTCATTTTGCAGCAGAAAATCTGATCAGCCTGGCTTCTATTCTGTAGCATCCTATATAGAAATGATATAATGCTAAACATTTTTTTCATGAAACAAATGTTTTTTGTAACTGTTCCCGTTTTGAAAAATGACTTTTGCAAAGTGCAACATGAGCGTATTTCAATGACCACATCACTGTAGGTGTAAATATATTGATATTAGCAGGAAGGGGTGAGCCTTGATGGGCCGAATGGCCTTTTCTCATTCCCAAACTTTTCTTCTGTTTTGATTATAATGTGTAACTACATGGTGTTCATTTTCAAAGGGATATGAATGTATAGTTGAGAGTTTTCATTGTGCTGGAATGTTATTTTGCATTATGGGATGACATTTCTGAAGGAGGAAGCAATAGTGGATGATTTTCCTAAATATTGTTTTTTGTAGTAGCACTGTTTCCACATTCCTGCCCAAAAGCGTTCAGGTATAAATCTGGGTATGTGATACAAGCTTATATTTTCCGCTATGGGTAAATCATAGGCAAATATCCTCCTCCATAGTAAATATATTACATGGGCAATTTGCCCACTATGTAAATCGAGCCAATGGTTTTAAAAATGATTTAACTATCTGAAGTAATGGTGTTTCAAATCATTCAAATACACAGAAAAGCAACTTAGGACAATTTTCTTTCTTTTTTTTTTAGGATTTATTTCCTATGGAAACAACAAGGCATCTAAAAAAGAATCATGAGGATTTGTGTTTCTGTTTGTTTTTTTGTTCCAGGAAGCCCATGAGAGTGGAACGAGTGACCCCGAGGTGTCTCCAGCTCATGAGGGGAGCAGTCACCCCGAGGGCTGGCAGGAGCTTCACTGTGACATGGCTCCCTCATGAGTGAAGCTGCAGCCTCCTGCTCCTTAAAGGTGAGCTGACAGGAGATAATCCCAGCTAATCCGGGCAACCAGGTCAATCCCACGAGTTAATGGTATAAACTACAGGACCAGGCTGAAAGAATTGTCAAGACTAGAAAAACACTTCAGTTAGGGATCCCTTATAAGTATTTAAATGTGATCTGTAAACATGCTATTAACAGGTGTAAACTGTGATTAGAAACTATAACACTGGATCACAACTATATTTAAAAGTACATTTTTGCTTTAAAATGTTACAAGAAAGTTATAAAATATAAATTAAAAATATTGGATTACTTTAAATGCAGGCATAATAGTGCTGTATCAGTGGATGAGCCTCGATGGGTCAAACAGTGTCATATCATTAACCCCGTCAGAAAACTATATCTATATTACCACGTAGTCTTCCTAAACTTACTGATCCATTATTAGAGGCACTCGTAAGAAATGGGGACCAGACATGACGGCCGTTGAGACATTGCCTATTCCAATCTGCTGCCATGGCTGGGTGTGTAGCTCGTAAAAGTGATCCCATGCATCATAAAGCTCTGTGATTTACAGTGTGTGACAGACAGAGAAAACTTACAAGTTTCAATCAGCAAACTTTGTAAAAACCAGATGAACACGGAGATGTGCAGTCAGAACTTTGAGTCATGTCCACCTTGCTCCGATGACATTGTGAGGAGGAATTAACTACTGTCTGGTAAAGCTCGTCATGCTTCAGTTGCATGGTATTATCCTTCTTTGAAGACCATAGCTTTTTATTATATTCATTTTCACTTGCTTTTGAAACACAAATTGACAATTAAGGGGAATAAAGAGAAAATGAAAAACCAGTTTGGGTCTCACGTATTTCAATCTGTTTAAATATTGAACACAATACATGAAAATCCAGATAGATTCTCTGTTTCTTTTAAGAGCCCCAAACAAGCAAAGACATGGTTGTTTAACAGCTCTAAATTCAGTAGGAAATGAGGTTGCTAGTTAAATACACAGATTTCATTGGAAAAATAAACATCCCTAACAAAATAACCATTAAGCCTTATAAGCTGTTTTGAAAACCCTCAACCTTATTACATGGTTTCTACAGTAACCTAACTGCAGTTGTCATTTTTAAGGAGCATTAGTAAGGAGATACTAGCTTTAGCCTGGAATAGCTTGTATTGTTCTAGTAATTACTCCTTCCAGTCGTATACACCAGTAGCACCCCACCCCCCCTCCCCTTCTTGCTTAAACTAAAATGCTCCTTTTCTCCAGGTCTCAAGATTAATCTTTGTTATCATAGGCTTTTAGGTGGGACACTTCCCTTAATCCTCTTAGGAGTGTGTGCCTGCAAGGCATGGCTCTTTATGCAGCTTAGGGTTTAATGAACCTGACATTGCTCGAATTCTGAGGTCAGTTTGACCTTTGCTGTATCTCTGTCACTCTTCAAATTCGCTGTTTCACACTGGCGATGGCCGACCGTCGACTCAAATAGGAAGAGTCTGTTATTCATCCTCTCCTCTGGATGTCAATTAAAGCATATTGTGGTAGGATTGAGGGAGCATGCTGCATTCCATTCCTAATTACAGCCATGATACACGATACCTTTAAACCTCTCAATGCATTAGGCATTGACATGCAGCACTTGCACAACTTAAATCAAAGATAGACTTCATCTTAGCTATTTAATATACTGGTCTATAGTACATCATGTATAGGTCAGAAGGCAAATCCTCATATATATATATATGATTCACAATAGAAAACGAGGCAATGATAAATGATGGCGGTTCTGGAAAGATTTAATAAAATCAGTGTTCCTCAAGACACTCACAATGACAATTCAGTTTTGAAAAGATTGAATAAACCATTTGAATTTAAGTTTGATGATGAGTCATCGGGTTACAAAACAGTACTAGAGTGTGTGTGTGTGTGTATATATATATATATATATATATATAATGTGTGTATATGTGTGTGTGTATATATATATATATATATATATATATATATATATATATAATCTGTGTGTATATGTGTGTGTGTGTGTGTATATATATATATATATATATATATAATGTATATATGTGTGTATATGTGTGTATTACATTTGCGTACATATTTGAGGTAAACTTTAGTAATTTTGAATTACAATCTTGCAATGGCCAGGAGTTTTCAGACTCCTAGCCAAGTCATGGTTTTAAATTAACTACAATCGTCACTACTGTTTTCCAAGTATCCAGTGGTGCATTTCCAAGATCTGATTTTTTTTTAAACTCTAATTTGCTTGATCCATGACTTTTTGGTTACTTTTTAAGGTGGTTCAGGGCAGGATTTCCTCTGCGCACGCGCGCACACACACACACACCTGCCTACCTACCTGTATGCAATAGCTCAAACATGCATCAACTTATTTTCTTTTAGTCTTGCTTTAAAATTACAACAGACAGAAAGCATTGCTGAGACAAAAATAAAAGATGATTTGAACACTGTTGCGCCCATAAGCATGGTTGTGGAGTCCTTTGCATCAAGGTAAAGCAAAGAACTTGGAGGTAAAGTGTTGTGTCTCATAAAGAAAAACAGTATTTTATATCAATATTGCTTTTATAGAACAAGAAGTTCTCACTCAACGATGGGCACCACCGGTATGGTCACGTTCAATATGATTTAGGAACGGAGTTTACATACAATAGTGATGTTTGGATAAAGGACCTACACTGGAGTATAGGGTTAACATGTAGTGACCTTGGAAATAAAAAGGAGCCATCCAAGATGTACAGTAAGCAGCTGTTTCAAAACCACATGTAAACGCTGTGGCACTGTTATTGTTGTCTTATGAATCTAGTAAACTGATATTCAATTAATAATAAAAAAGACAGGCACCAAGAAGTTGGCCAGTGTTTGTAAACGCATTAAAATCCTGAGGTAGAACGTGAGAAGAAAGGCGCAGTGAAAAAGAGCAGGCCTCAGGTCAGCAACTTCCCATACTTTCCCATGCACATAAGGAAATAATAGGAGCTGTAATTTAGTGGCTCTTTGCTGTATTGTGGGATATTTGGGTTTTTAATCTAAAACACGCTTCTAAAAAAAATTCATGTTCGACATGAAGCCACTCAACCTTAAAATTGATGACAAGAGTGTTTTAAAAAAAAAAAAAAAAAAAAAGTGTTCTTGTAAATCAATTTTAGCTTGGTACATAACGCTGAGCAAGCCCAACAGTACGTTCCAGCCAAGTAAACACATTTTTAGATACCGATCAAGGGATCTTTTCAAGTAACTAACATGCCTAATTGATATCAATAGTATAACAGACTTGAAAGTACAAAGTTGAAGACGCAGCTGCAGAGATGAAGCGATAGGCCAACTTCTCTGTGAAGTGTGTAAAATCTGGGCGGGTTGTTTCATCTCTGCGGTGACCTGCTGTGAGGAAGGGGTGTAGTGTTTGCCTGGCAAACGTGTCCTCTGATTCCTATCAGTGAGCAGTCCTCGTCATTTCCCCGACACGGCAGGGCTTTGAGAGCAGTGCTCCGAGCACAGGGACTAGGTGTGGTCGATGAGGCCTAGATAAACACTCACACACGCACACACAATGGGGCTAGTGTGTTGCCATACGAATTTCCAGTGTCGTATTTTAATTTTGTCTCTTGAAAATGTTTCGTGTCCCCCCCCCCCCCCTTTATCCCATCTCTGTTATCTTAATTCCCGATCAGAGCGCAGCAGCAGCCTTTCAAATTGAACAAACCTTGTCTTAAATCGCCTCTTCAGCTTGTGACAAGATGGACCTCATTTTCCCTGCAAGCCCTCAGCAAGGTCACACCTTTTTAATTTATTTTCTGAAAAAAAAAGAAACGTCAAGCTTGATGGAACAAGGGCCAGACCTAGCTGGAGGTCATTCCTAAAGGTAGTTCTAAAATGGAGGAGGATAAGAAGAATCGCATAGACAACCATAGCCAGGTGCCAATTAATGTTTAGGTCTCGGTCGAGGAAATATTACTATGTTCACATAACTATCCCCCTTAGATGTTTGTGACAATATTGTATTTTTTTTTTAATTGCATTTTTTTTTCTTTACCAGTGAGTTTTCTATTCTCATATGTAGTTACCTAAAACTACATAAAGTTCACCACCACTTTATCCTGAACTGCCCTCTTTTCCAAACTACCCTGTTATCCGACCAGACATTTTCCACCAGTATTAAATCAAATGGGAATAAACTCAACTTTGTTATCTCTGAATGCTCGTTCATCTGATCTGGGTTTAAAAGAGGCTGCAGAAGCCTGTATAAAGATAAGACTGTTCCTTAGTCAAATTTCTAAATGGCTATGATTTCTTAGCTGGTTCCGGGAGACGTGTTAGAACATTTCAATTGAACTCTTGATCATGTGTTTCTAAACTAACCTCAAGCCCCTGCATTAACACACCTATAGATCTGTAAAACTGCCTGCAGTTCAGATACATTTTAACTCTGTGTTTCAGGACACAGTTCATTGGGATAGATTGTATTCCTAGGACAGATAATTGATGACTGACTCCTTTAGAAGAATTACGTGCAGACCGAGGTTAGCTGGGTGGAGATGGAGGAGGTGGCCGGTCGTGAATGAAAGCAAACGCAAATCGAGGACTAACTCCTAAAGTTCTGGTTAATTGAGAAAGCGACGGTGGTTGAGGGGTGGTCATCCTGTGGAGACTGAAACATCTTAAACCAGTATGGGGGTCCGGGAAGGGGGGGGGGGGGGTAGTGGTCTGGAGTAATAGAAGGCCTGCTATCAGAAAAGACTTGGAAAGAGGAAAACAGATGTCACAAATTGAAGATTGCAGGGATTCCACTGAGATCTGTGTAAACCCTCATGGTTTGGCTGAAGCCTGGGCTAGTGAGGTTAGCACATGCCTAACAGCAATTATGAAAAGGTCTGCCAGAGAACAACTCCCAAAAATAAGCCCAGACAGATGATGTGCCATCTGCTTTAAATGATGGCAGAGTCCAGTGAGGAAAGGGCCCCCTGCATTTGTTCTCTGTCTGGTCCCTCGTGGTTGAATGTGACTGCCCAGGTGCCACCTCTGACACAATATCTTTTCACCAGCATCCTCTGCTGTGTGAATGTGCCAATCACTCTGTAAGATCCTCCTTCTCTCCCCTAATCTGTGCACAGCACCCTGAAAAGCTGTGCTGTGGTCCGCTCTTTTCACCATTGATATTATTGGCTAGTTCAGATGTCGCCTTTTGATGAATATTGAGAAATATGTTTTATTTTTTGTTCTGTAGACCTTGTGTTGGATGCAAGCACTCATTAATAGAAGTACTGTAAGCTTTTAAATCTTGGTGGTCTACATCTCACTACAATGGCACTTAGTCTCTGTTTCCGTCTAAGATGAAGGTTAGCACATATTCCTGCACAGTTAGCTAATATACAAAAAAAAAGGTAACGCGTTTTACCTCGCAACTGATTTTAGTACAAATAGTAATTGAGTAAATAAGAAGCAATACTAGACATTGAATGAAGCTTGTACCGTGCCTGTAAACTGGAACACCTACTTGTTTGAACTGTTTTGTTTTCTTAAAATGGAGAAATATATCAACATGTGATTTCTTCAAATAATCACACAAAAAAGGTTATTTTTCAGTATACTATAGTTTTGAACTGATGCATGTGTGTGTTTTTTTTTCTCTTTGCAAAAGTCAATTATATAGTGTGTGTGTGTGTGTATATATATATATATATATATATATATATATATATATATATATATATATATATATATATATATATATATATATATATATATATGATATATATATATATATATATGATATATATATATATATATATATATATATATATATATATAATATATATATATATATATATATATATATATATTATATAATATATATATATTATATAATATATAATGTGAGAGAGAGAGAACAAGGCATTTTTCCAAAGTAAAGCTGTTACAGAGCATCAATTGAAGACAGACAGTAAGAGGGGTGATGATCATGAAGTCTTGTAAGTCCTAGAAAAGCTTGCTTAGGTATTGTATTATAACCAAGGATTAGTGTTTCACCAGAGAGCTATCAAGTCTCATAAAACTGAAAAATAACATGTTCCCACAAGGGTCAGGTTGGGAAGCGGCACCTCTAAATGGGTGTTAAGGCTGTATCGTTGTCTGTTGCACCAGATGTACCACTTGTCAAATCATTCTGCTGACCCGAGTCCCATTCAACTAGTTCAACATTAAAGGGCAGGCTGCAGATCACTCTGTCGTTATCAGAGGAATGTTTTCTGCAAAATGGGTTTCTTCTCTCAAACAATCATCTAATATATATCCAGTGAATGAAATCACAGATTACACAGGAAAGGTCCCTGCATCAAAAAGATAACAGCTTTACCTTAAGTAGTTCTGTCTGCCTCCCTGTCTTTATTTATATCTGTCTGTCTATCTGTCTGTCTGTCTTTCTTTATTTCATTCTTTCTTTCTTCTGTCTTCTTTCTATCATCTTTCATTCATTCTTTCATTGCGTTTGACAGTGTTCTCTTGAGCTGTTTATATGCTGCAATGTGATGTTCTTGCATTTCATTTGAATGGCTCTGTCTTCAAGAGAGGCTGGTGTGACTTTGTTCAAACCTGGCCTCAAGCTGCTCAGCCATTTCCTTCTATGTGTTATCCTGGTGCCCTACTGGTCCCTGTTAAGCTTGCTCCTTGCCAAGTGGCCAGTGGTCTGAAGCAGCTTGGGAGACTCCTGGATCAAGTTCATCCTTCATAACCGTGCTTCTCAGACTTGGTGTTCGTTTTTTTTACAGTGAACATCCAAAAACGGTCCAGGATTTTTACCCATTCATACATGTGTGTGTATACTACCCACAGTCTGGCAGTCCTTGTAATGCTGGAGGTCAGTGCATCAGCTCTCTGGTTTATTGAACCTGTTCCTCACTGCATTGCTTGCAGTCTTTGTTTTCTGGCATTCTCCCTATCGCACCCAGCATTGGGAGCATTTCATTTTTATCAAGTTATTGAAACACGACCTGGGGGCTCGTATTTTATTTTTTAGAAGAGTAATTAAAGTTAAGTAATGCCCTGATGATTGATTAATATTATTTATTTATTTATTTATTTTTTAAGTTTTGCCGCCTGTCCTTTAGGATCCTCCACGATATTAAATTATTTATTGCTGGAGGTGATCTCTATGTAAATTAGAAATGGAAATTGACTATACAGAAGCATAGATTATAAAATTTACACATTCTAATGTTAACACCAGTTTTTAATCATTGCATTAGCTTTTTTTTTATTAATGCTGCTAATAACGTTAATTAAAAAAACTGAAAGCATTATAATAGATAAGCAGACTTATCAACTTTAAAAGATGATCAAAGGCTTGTCAGTTAGTACTTTATGAAACATGAACTCCGTGTTACAGAAATTATCATCATCCAGTTGATGTGTGTAAGCCCGTTAACAATTAGATTCAGTGTGGTGAGTGGCAGAGAAATGGGAGCAACAAAGTTTAACTTGTCAACAACCATGTATGGACTCCTGGTACATATAGATTAGGCTTTTTCTTCAGCAGCTAAAGATAGGCTTCATTTAGATGTGTGTCAATTTCATTTTTTTCTGCTAAAAAGAAGAAAATCAGACTTCTTAGGATGATACTGAGTGCACTTAGGAAATGTTTCCTGTGGTTCCAACTTCAGTGCTAATAAGCAAGTGTCTTCACCTTCCCACCATTCTAAGTGGTTCTTAGTGCTTTTACTTCCATACGATGCTTAAAGTCTGTGCTAAGGTGCTTTCATCTGGGTTCAGGAGCTGCTGTTCAGTGTTAGTTGCCTCTGCGTCACGTTGGATCTAGTTTCCTGTGGTTTTTTGTGGTTTGCAATACGCTGCTTTGCACTAGGTGGGGCTGGCGCATACTCTATAGTGACACTGACTGATCTGGCCCATAAAACATGTGTCTGTGGCTAATTGCAATGAGACCCGCTCAGAATGATTAGTGTCATCCTAAAACGGTAAGGGAACAGGAATAAAAAGAACTGCTGTCTGCTGTACCTCATCGGGATGCAGCCCAGCAATACAAACTACAAAGACTATTATTACATTCCTTTGTGACCACTTCTAACCATTTAGTTTTGTGCATTCCTGTGGGGGGAGGGGGAACCTTCTTGCAAATAATTTATAATAATGTCTACAACTGACTTTGCACTCCTGAAACAATTTTGTAAAATATATTTTAATCTGGGTGGGGGGGTTTAAATCACCTATGAGTTAGTGAATGAGATCGGAACTTGCTTATTGTGATTTCCTTCTCACATAAAATGTCCTGATAAACATTCCCTGAGCGAGCAGCTGGATGCAGATCTTGCACAATGAAACTGCTACCTGTGCTATGCAGATTAGACTGCTGTGCGGCAACAATATCAGCACTGTGTGCCAAGTATAGCACTCACAGTTTAAAGAAACTGCATACGCACTCTGGGCATATAAGATGCTTAAATTAATATTGGTATTTTTTTTTTATTTAAATTTGTTTTATTATGGAATGCATAAAACATTGTTTTTAAAGATGACCTAATGTATTTAGCGATAGCTATCAATGTTGGCATTTTTTTCTTTTTTCTTTTACAGGTATTGCAAATATATAGAGAGACACTGAAGGTCTTTGAAATGCAGGAACTGTTAAACTGCATGATATGAATAAGCTAATAAATACATTGTAAGTAATTTGCAAAGTATTTCCTAGACTTTTAGTAAGGGTTAAAATCAAGTTACGCAGTTTGCCACATTTCGCCTGCAGTCAAATTAGCCTACAGTAAGTATAATGAACAAATTAAATAAATCTGAGCCCATTGCTTAAATGCAGCCTGTGTCTGAGCTGCACTGCATCTGCAGGGTAATTCCATTTGTGCTATTACATAATTCAATTTAGACTTGGATCATGCTTTTTAAAAGATTATGTGAGCATATGTTGCTTGAACATGTGCCAGCTCGTGGAATAGTGCTCTTTTCATGATTCCTCTCTATTAGGTTTAGTGAGGTTATTGAAAATCGGCATCTCGCATTGCTGGCAGCTAATGAATTGATGTTACGATCTCAGACCAGGGGTACTGTTGCACTGCATTTCAACTTCTTGTTTTGAAATGCTTGTGAGAACAAGCGATGCTGTACCCTTCTTAAAAAAAAAAAAAAAAAAAAAAAAAAGAGTACCTCACACAAAATGACAGATCAGCGGATGGTTCAATACATCCAGGTTTTAGAAAATATTTTTTTTTTTTTTTTTTTTACTCTACTTAATTTTGTGTTATTACTATTTGTAATAGTAAATTTGGATTTTCATTTTAATTGTAATTTTCTTTACCTTGCTTTTCCCATATCTTGCATTATGATCCTGTTTACCATTCTTTTCCATATTTATTTTTGCTTTACCATTAGTTGCTATGTTTACTATGCCAACCAAAACTATACCGCAAGTGCAGATCTGCAGTATACAGGGCTGCCAGACAGCCACTGTTATAAACTGTTTATTGATGTACTGCTTCTGCACTAGGTGACTGTGAGAACATCAATGCCACTGTATTTTATGAAACTTCACCATTTTATATCAATGGCTTCCCTACTTGTCTTACCTTTTGACAGTAACTCTGTATGAACCTCAGCATTTTGAGAATGAGATCTTGATAAATATGTCAGGCTTGTTTCACATGAGATGAGAAGATCTCAACTATTTCCTTTACAAGAATGTCTGTTGTGAATAAGACAATGCATTTGAGAGCCAAAAATGGTATGAGATTTTTAACTTTCATAGCTGAAATGGTATGCCCAGAGGTGCCAGGGCTGTGCCCCGTCAATGCTCGGCACAAATTAATCACTGCATATAAATCATTACAAGACATTAAAGAGTAACTAGCGGGGTTCCCAAAAAATATAGCGTTACACGTCCCCACGTGCTGCTACAATTGTTTAAATAATATACCTGTCATTTTTATTTTCATTGTTAACATCCTGACAACTTTTTACACTGAAGTCTGTTTCAAAGGTCTTTTCAAAATGTCCGTTCTAGTGCACTCTGCTTGATCTGTCCTCCAAGTCACTGCAGGAAGAGATCGTTATTGGTGTGTTACCTGTTTGACAATGTGGGCAATTATTCTTACGCTATCGGTGCATTAGAGCAGACATTTTGAAAAGAGTTTTTAAATAGACTTTAGTAAATGTAAAATCAGGATGTTAACAATGAAAAGAAACACAACAGGTAGGTTATTTAAACAGTTGTAGTTGCACGTGGGGACGTGTAACACTGTATTTAACAGAGTCATAGATGTATTTTTGGTCTTTTTAAAATGTAATATTTAAACTCTAATAGTATTTAGCTCTGCTAAAGTTTAAGTCAATTGAAAAGATCCCAGCTTTGCTTTTGTTTTGTTTTATTATTTGTTTAGTGTAGTCCTTTGTGCGCTCCATTTTAATTGTGAAATAGGTCCATTGCTGTGGTGGGAAGTACCTGTACTGTTTGATCCTGTAGAATCCAGCGTCAACACTTACTTCTGTCTTCCTATAGAGATACAAAACTTGTTTGTGGAACCGGACACAACGAGCTGCAGCATACAAGACTGCAGTCCTGTTGCACCCTTGCAGTGGGTGAGTATACCCGGGTTAAGAGGACCCATTGGAGATCCTTCTCATCTGAAAAGGATGGCATCTCTTAATATATGTTTTCTCCCAAGCCAAATTCAACCATTTAGCCTGCAAGTCGCAGTTATGAAAACGGTTTAAACCTTTTTTTTTTTTTTTTACATATCTGTGGGTTTGACACTGGGAGATTCGAAACAGGAAACACTGTAGACTTTCTGGATCCACAGGTCATAGTTCAAATCTGCACACAGACATTGCTTGCCCACGCCACCTTGCTGCTTATTGTCTGTTTGTCTTTGTTGTTTGTGTTGTTGTGACTTTTCTTTTTTAAACAAAGCCTAGTATAGGAGCTTTAGCAGCGCAGAGCACTGTATCTGCCTGAGCACCAGAGTATCTTTAGCAGCACAGAGCACTGTATCTGCCTCAGCACTGGGGTATCTTTAGCAGCACAGAGCACTGTATCTGCCTGAGCACTGGAGTATCTTTAGCAGCGCAGAGCACTGTATCTGCCTGAGCACTGGAGTATCTTTAGCAGCGCAGAGCACTGTATCTGCCTCAGCACTGGAGTATCTTTAGCAGCACAGAGCACTGTATCTGCCTGAGCACTGGAGTATCTTTAGCAGCACAGAGCACTGTATCTGCCTGAGCACTGGAGTATCTTTAGCAGCACAGAGCACTGTATCTGCCTTAGCACTGGAGTATCTTTGGCAGCACAGAGCACTGTATCTGCCTCAGCACTGGAGTATCTTTAGCAGCGCAGAGCACTGTATCTGCCTCAGCACTGGAGTATCTTTAGCAGCGCAGAGCACTGTATCTGCCTGAGCACTGGAGTATCTTTAGCAGCGCAGAGCACTGTATCTGCCTGAGCACTGGAGTATCTTTAGCAGCGCAGAGCACTGTATCTGCCTCAGCACTGGAGTATCTTTAGCAGCGCAGAGCACTGTATCTGCCTGAGCACTGGAGTATCTTTTTGCATTTGTTCTCCTTCCTTTTGTGAAACGATGACCTTGTCATTACAGAGGCAGTATATATCATTTCTCCGCAGCCAGTGAATTCTAAAAGGTTTAAAACGTTACTCCAGTGATTATCGACTGTTAAATATAGTGATCATCATAAACAGCCCTTTGTTTCCACTTGCTCTGCAGAGGTCAAGAGACGGGGTAGGTTTATGAGCTTGCTGTGCCATGTATCACTCCAGGCACTGCTATACAACAGGAGGATGGATAGGCAGCCCTTTCCTCTCCATGTATTACTCTTGTCAACTTGGAAGAGATTTTTTACCTTGTGAAAGGCCCATCAGCAATGAATCGGTGAAGTGAAGACGACAGTTGATTTGTGAATTCAGATTATATGAAGTGACTAGACTTCAGTGGACTGTGCAGATAAAGCAACTGTCATGATAAGGTGGCAAGTGCAATTCAGCAAAACTAAATTTATTGCGAATTTAAAGAAATTGCCACCCCTTTTTTTTTTTTTTTTTTTTTAAATGCCATAAATACAACATTGAAAGTTACTTATATTTATGCATTCAGCATTTTCTTTTTTTCTCTGAACATGGTAGAATACAATGCTAAGTAGTACCTAGCTGGCATTATGGGATTATTTTGGTGAATTTCAAAGACTGACGTACAATATGTATATATGTATATATGTATTAGTGGTATTTATGTGTAAAATAATAATAATAACAAATATATTGTATTGTGCAATCCAGAATGCCATTACACAGGAGCATTATTTTAGTGTGATCATGTGCTATCAGCAGTATTAATTTAAATTCAATGTGATTTGGGGCGGGGGGGGGCGGGGGGCATAAACTTTTATGTGATTTCAAATTATCTGGAATATCACGCTGTAAATTTTGATTGGCCGTTATTGCCAGTGCTTTAAGTTACCCCTCGCCCCAATTAGCATCATAACCGGCGAGAGAGGTTCAGAGAGCCATCCCTCTGTCTTTTTATTTAAAGAGGAGAACTAGAGGAGAAACACTTGGAATTCTTTTTCTGATGGCTGACAGCTTTGAAAGCTGGCTTTAATGTGAATATCAGCTGCTTTATTGCCTTGACTCGGGTGACCTCATCTACTAGAATGAAGTCATTCAGTGAGCTGAGGAAGACAAACCTTCGTTCTAGGGAATTAATCAAGTCCATCAAGTGCCGCACTTTACAGCCTTATCTCCAGCCACTGAGAGCGGGAGCAGTTCTAAACTTGACAGACACCAGATAGCCTCCTGTCTTTCATGTTATGCTAACATCAAAAAAGAGCAAAGAGGCCCTGCCAAGTGCAGCTTGACATCATTCCTTTGCTCTGGGATTACATTGTTTTTCACGGAGCAAGGGTGTTTTTTTTTTTCTGAATGCAAAACTGTGTCGCAGTTAGCTTTTTGAACCTGCTGTTGGTTCCATTCCCACCCCTTCTTTTTTCTTTGTTATGAATTCTGCCAGCAAAGATTCCATAGAAATGTCTTTTTTTTTTTTTTTTTTTTACACGTCTTTTTTTCCTGTATAATTGTGGGCCTGCATGTCGTTTTCATCCTAGGCCCTCCGCAGTAACGGCAGCACCCATAAACATTACCAATTAGGCAGGCAATTAAAATAAGAAAGGGCCTTCCTGAATTGTACAGCAGTTGGAAGCTTCTCTGCCTTTCTAGTTGTCAATCTGTGAAAGGTTTTTATTGCATTTGAACTGAAGGAGGTGAAAGAATTAAGTGAAACAGTTGTGTGTGAAAGGCCTGTGTGAAGGGGCTGAGCAGTGATAATAGTGCTCAGTGTCAGAGCCAGGGAGCCATTAGTGAGCTATGAAAGGCTTTGTTATGCTAAGCGGAGGGGCGCATTATTGAGGGGTAGACAGGCCCGTATTTATCACATGCAACAACAACAACAAAAAAAACCCTTAATTTTATTATTTCATTGCTGTCTTTTGCTAGTGAGTGGAGGGACGTGGTAAATGTTTGCAAATTCCTGAACTGTGTGAATGCCTTTACTTTTGTTAGAAGGCTACCTTTAATGAGATTGTTCAATGACCCCCAAAAAAGTCACAGAAGTTAAAAACTCTTTGTTAAGTCTGTTCTTTTTATTGCTGTTTATTTTTAATAAAGTAGTTTTCAGGTATTTGAAAAAAAAAAAAAAGCAATACAATTTGAAAATGTAATAGTTATGGTGTTACGCACATAGTACTGAGATCATTTTCATGTGTCCTTTTTCGGAGTTAAATATTGGCGAATAAAGCATTACAGCAAAATGGACAAGTGCACCAATTCCATTTGAATTAATGACGGGCTTTACCAAATGTACCCGAGATAAATCCTGTATGTAGTCATACTTACTTTTGTTGCTGGTTGCAAATGAGGGGAAAATGGCAATTATCTCCATTTGAAAGGTAAAATTGGGTTCCCTTGGAGCTCTCTGAAAGCTTATTGAAGGAGAATGAAATTGTTTAGTTGTTATTGAAGTACTTTCTAAAGATCCACTGTTCTGTGTTTTGTATACCGCTGTGCTTTTTTTTCCATACAAAAGGGATAGAAATAAAACTCCCATTGCATTGCAGTTTGATCCATTCCTGGTTTTATTACAAGTTTAATAAGACACACCTGAGCTTCTTGCCTCTACACTGTGGCTAAGGAGGGGGGACAGGGGACTGCTATGCAACAGGAGTCTTATTTCCATCCCTGTACAACCGAAAAGGTTACACCAGGTAATGAAGGAAACAACAGTAATGATGAGACAACAGTACTGCATTTCCATTGCCTTGTAAGCATGCCGTAAGCATTTAAGATGCCCGCACACTCACAGTTAAGTTAATTGTGCTCACTGGTATTCTGAGTTGTTTTTTGTTTTTTTTGAGAAGCAATCACATAATGTGTATGAGATGTAGAAGGTCCTCAAGGAGTGGAAGGAAGAGGAAGCTGCCCTCTTATTTATTGTCAATGTCCTTTTCTCTAATCTACCTATTGTTACTGCATTGAAAAGTGAAAGTGGTGACATCATGCGCTGAGCTGCTTTTGAACCGCCAGTCCTGAAGGAACCACTTACAGCAATTAGGATATCCTTGAACATGCGTTTGTGAAACATTGGCTGGTTTTTGGCATTTGCCTCATGTTCCTGCCTACTAACTAGCAGAGTTTGATCTCCGATAATTATCTACCCACTGGCTTTTCAGCCATGACAGTCGCATCCCAGGAGATAGTAGGATGCTTGGGCTATTGGCTGATTGCATCAAAGTGACAAAAATTGCAACATCTAAAATAATAACTGATATTCAAGCGACTGGCTCTTTGCTGAATAATACAACATTCTATATCCATATATATATATATACATACATACATACATGCACATAATACTGCTCCTATTTATACATATATATTTATTTATTAATGAGACAAAATGCCTTTATAACTGTAGTCATGTCAGAATGAAAGTGCATGCTGTGATATCTTTTCTTTGTTTAAACAGTTCCAGTTTTCTGAAACAGAGCTGACTCAACTCCTTCACAGAGGGGCAGCACTAGCGTTTCCTGCAGCTTTGTGCTCAGCAGTACTGAACCCTTTTTAAACACTTATCTTCTCTAATGGGTATTTGAACGGCTGGTTGGGGATGAATGTGTTTCAGGGGCAGTATGAGGTGCTACATCAACGAGCAAGTGGAAATCTGCAATGGAAAAGGGGTTATGAGTTGGATATCCTGTTTACATGAAGTGGAAGAGTGGCTAAATGTGCTCCATTCTATTTAGGAATGTCTATTTATGCCTCTTTATGTTAAGTATCTAGCCACATTTGGAAGCTGAATTTCAGATAGTAACCTTGTCAGCCAAGAATTGCAGTTTTCAAAATAAAATGTTTGAGGTTGCACGAGCAGCCTAAACCCTGGGAAATATATACTGAAATATCTGTGCCTGATTCTGACCAATGCTGATTTTTACACCTCAAGAAGTAAAACAAAATTTATGAATTTGTGCTTGAAAGCACTCAAGCGCTATGACCTGTAATCAAACAGGTGTCCCCAATGTCCAGAGCTATTAAATTGCCTCAATTGTACAGAATAAAGATTTAAATAGAATAAAAAAACGTCTTACTCTACAGAAAATGATTCTGGTATATTTTTAGACCCGTACCATATTTTGATTGTGTCTGCTTTTAAAATGTTCAGGAAGCTCCCAGGGCTACACAAACAGACACCTTTCAAGCTTGAATAATCAAAAGCACAACAGCAATTCAATCCTATCAACATTTCCAAAGACATTTTTATTTATTTATTTATTTATTTAAAACTTACTATGAGAAGCTTAGAGATAAAATAACCCAATATAACAAAACTCAAAGCATTGGAAACTGCTGCGCTTGCAGATTTTATATATGTATATTTTTGTATTGTTATTATCTTAGGCATTCAAATCATCATGGAAATCCGTATCTTT
Source organism: Acipenser ruthenus (assembly GCF_902713425.1). NCBI lineage: Eukaryota > Metazoa > Chordata > Actinopteri > Acipenseriformes > Acipenseridae > Acipenser > Acipenser ruthenus. The sequence goes on from NC_081207.1 coordinate 31,351,383, forward strand.
TCTGGTGCAGATGTACGGCATCATTGATATGATATGCATGGCTTTCCTCATTTATATTAAGCCACTGATCAATCATTGCTGACAGTGCAGTGTCTTTGTGGAAGGGGCTGTAGGACAAATGTTTCAGCTTGTGAGAGGAAAATTGTTCGCATTTGAAAAGAGAACAGTGCAGGGAGGATTAATAGTCCACTTTGATGGATTAGAATGTAGGGAAATTGCTCAATATTGATATGAAAATGTTTGTGAATTGGCTGCATGGCGATGTCAATGGAGAATGAAGGTTCCTGATTATGTCTTCCAGGCCTTATCGGCTTAGACTTCACTCCTCGTTAAAGAACAGCTCACAAAAGACTGATGAGAGTGCTGGAATATAGCTGAATACAGGCTCCTGTGATAATCAAAACCATTCAACTGGTCCACTGTCACAATGTCCATTTCCATGCCCTTTTATGTAATATTGTTCATCGTTATATTTAACATAACTGAATATGGGTAGATAACATATTTTAAATAGTAAATGTGGTGTACTAGCAAGATATATTAATCCATTCTTTTTTATATATATTTTCTTCAGAAGTGTGCCTTGAAATATAGCGTCGTTAGCTTATACGGCGCACTATTTCACAATTAACTCGAAATTCTTTATAAGATGACATTGCTTTCTGAAATGCTGTACCTGCGGTAATCTTTGAGGCTGAATACAGCCAAACTACGTTTTGATCCTGTTAAAAATACGTCAGCAGCACTTGATATCATCAGGACATTTGGAATTGTCATCTGACTTTACATGCATGTGTGTGGAAAGAATAGCATTGTTACAAATCAGTGAGTGCTGTGCTGTATCTTTTTACTTGTGAGATAGGCACACGCTGTATATAGAGAGTCCATAAATAGGTTCTGCTTTAGTTTAGGGATCCATTATAATCTATATATCTACTATAATTTATAATCTATAATGTGGTTTAATTGTGCTGTTAACAGTTATAGATTATGATTAAATTACAAAGAAAAACACAGTGGAAGAATTCAAACAGAAATATATACTGTACAGTACCGTATGTCTATATTCAAAACAGAATTGCAACATCTATGTATGGCTCTGTTTATTTAATTAAACTGTGACTTTGAACCAGTTACAAGTACACAGTTCTTGGTTAAAGAAAATAAATAAAGAAACAAAACACTGTATCCCATCCCTTTGCCCCACGGCTTTCCACTGCTTATAGAGAAGCAGTACAGGGGCCCAGGGTCTCTTTAAGGTGCATTATTGTTTATTACCTTCTGTTACCTCACATGCAATAAGTGGTACTCATAAAGACTTGACACAATTATGGGGACTTTTCTATCAACAACCATATTTCAAGCTAGTGAGAAAACTAAACATCACCAGCATTATACAGCTATTAAACACCAAATGGAGCCTTGTAAATCATAGGGGACATCTTTTAGGGATTGGTAACGAGATGCAGCTAACCCTTCCTCTCTCTCCCCTTCGCTCTCTGCTGTTAAACCAATGTTGTGGGATCTCATCTGCATGCTACTAGTGTTTCTTACCTATTTAATCTCCCATTATGTTTGTTCTGCTGGTTTCATTATTTGCCATGCCTGTTAACTATTTCAGCAAGACTCGCTTCTGAAAAGACTCCTCAAGGCTAGTGTGAAAGACACTGATACACCTCTTGAACCTCATCTTCCGACAATTAGCCCCAAAGATTTTTTTTCTGGAATATTTGATAATAATCCAAGGAGAAACAACATAAAGAGGATCACCCAGATACAATATAAAACTATTCTAGCTTAACAAAGGCATCTTAAGCAGGTAAGAAAGTAAATACTAGGAGCATGCAGAGGATAACATGCATTCATTCTGTTAACACACCTGGTTAAAACTATTTATTTAACTCCACATAAAACATGATTCATTGTAAGTTATGCTTGTAGTAACCCTGTTTTTTTTTTCACTTCTCTGTGTAATGAATCTGTCTGGTATAAATTTTAAGGAGCAAAAAAAGCATATGTTTTACAATTTCCCTCCCACATAAATGTTTAGTCGTAAACTGAGAATTTATGTCATTCATTAGAGGTAATACAATGCACACAATTCTAATGTACAACAATTGGAATAGCTATAAAGTAACACATTTATAGGTTCTCAGAAGTGTGACTTCCAGGTGACCCTCTTAGAAACGGTGTTCACACAGTCTGATTTACACACATGCACTTTCTGTTTGATAGTCATCAGTTTTTAGGGAATTAAATAAATGTGCCAAAATGTCGAAAACTTAAATATTTATTTTATATGCCCCACCTGTATATGCATATGTACCCAAAAGCATAATTTACTGAACAAGCTTCAATAAGTATTATTTTACATCTTGTTACAGACTGCTTCACTCTTAGTTAAGAGGGTTTCCTTAATATTAAACCTTTGGGCTTTCCCTGGAACCCTTATGTTGTTTGGGCTCCATGAAGAACCATTCTTACACATGGAACCACAGAGGGTTCTGTATACTGAGTTCCAAATAGAACCATTAGGGGTTCTAGAATTAGAAGCCTCATATTTGGAACCCCTAAATACAGTTTTAATATACAGATTCCCACAGGAACTAAGTGGTGAGACTACCTCTGCCTGCTCAATGGGGACTGAGTAAGTTGCTCTGTCGCCTGTATCCTGATTGAAAGGAGGCTATGGCTGCCAGTGGTTTATGTCCATTGAGCCCCAGCATGGGAAATGTAAACCATATGCTTCTGAACAGAATGAGAATAGACGAATAAGGAACCTAATAATAATAACAGCTTACACAGAGAATAACAGGTATTTTTAGAGCATTCCTAATCGAGCTTGTGAACAGTGTAGCCGATGTGGCACAATCTATTTTCTCTTTTGCTTGTAATCAGAGATATTTAGGCTAAAACTGCATGGTGATGGCATCCTCCTGTTGGTCTCAGAATTGTATTTGTATACCACTTGCTCCACTGCATTGTTAGATTAACCTGAGATTCATGCTGGCTGTGCCTGAATCATGCCTGCTCTAGAGGTTCACACAGCCCATTTTATTATTATTATTATTATTATTTTTAATGAAATTTATAATTAAAGTTCGGGAGGAGGGTCAGACACCAATCTCCGCATCACCAAATTGAATCATTCAATTTACACATTAGCTAATTTAAATTGTTAGCACTATAAATACCCTCTTCACTTATCTCTCAGTTGCGTTTTGATTTCATCGTAACCCACCACCTCCCCGTCTCCACCTTTCTTAATAACAGTTTTTATGTTTTATCAAATGGGGGTCTCAGCCTCGTCCAGTTGGCCAGGCAGCGAACCCTCAAACCAAGTTAGATTTGATGCCAAATTAATGTGTATATACAGCATACTTTTCTGTTAAATCGCATACTCCGCATTCTCTACAATAAATATTTGTACCAAAACATTTTGTGATTGGTGTTTGTCCCGAACTACTGAATTATTATTATTTTATTTCTTAGCAGACACCCTTATCCAGGGCGACTTACAATTGTTACAAGATATCACATTATACATATTATACATTATTTCACATTATACAGCTTTCACATTATTTTTTTACATACAATTACCCATTTATACAGTTGGGTTTTTACTGGAGCAATCTAGGTAAAGTACCTTGCTCAAGGGTACAGCAGCAGTGTCCCCCACAAGGGATTGAACCCACGACCCTCCGGTCAGGAGTCCAGAGCCCTAACCACTACTCCACACTGCTGCCCTCATAGTGATTGTACAGGGCACAGTCTGAAACCTGTTATAGACATAGGATAAAAGGATTTCTTAGACTTATAAGGAAAGTAGTTAATCTAGTAATGAACTTTACAACATACTGGCTGTGATTTTAAATAGTTTTAATTGTTAACCTTTGTTTAATGATCAATTTAGAAAACGATATTAATAACCGTGTTATTAACGCTGTTGATTTAGCATATTATATGTTTTTTTACCATGCAATTTTAGTGGAACGCATTGTATCACATTCTAAAGTTTTAGAATGCCTTAGTTACATGTGTTATATAATAATGCATTGCTATACGTTTATAGCAAACTTTATAACACATTTATAGACACATTTTAAAATGTTCTAATGTATCCTTAAACTAACGTGTTACCAGACTTTTTTTGTAAAGTTAAAGTGTATTGTATTTCCCACAGTGCTTCATATAGTAAGTGATCAATATCTAGGTTTATTGGTTTGCTGTCCTACACCCTAGCTGTTTTTGTATCAACCGACACACTCAGCACATCCCACCATTTCCCAGCAGAGGGAACTTGTCTCAGCCCCCAAAAGGAGCAAGATAAACCTTGTTAAAGTCTCTCTAAAATTTCAGTCCACTACTGTTGTGCTTCGTAGTGATTAACAGATACAATTTAAAAAAATACTCTGTAAACAGATCAAGCTGACCTGGGGATCTGAAGGGGAGGTTTCCAATAGGATATGCACTCTCCCCTGTAGCGATCTAACTATTGCTATGAATTACATATTCCTTGATTTGTGTACACCTGGCTTGTTTTGCAAGAAAATTGTACCTAAACCTGTTTCTAGGGTGAGTTATGTACAGTATTTGGGCTGTGAATCGAGCAACGTTTTCTGCTTTAGTTTACTCCACCACAGTTTGTGAAAGGGAGTTTTATGTGGGAACGCTGAGACTGAGGGTTGGTGATACTGACTCAGAGAAGGTCGTCTTGACTTCTAAGATCAACCACAAGCCCCCCCCCCCCCCCCTCCCCCCATCATTAAACTTTTCAAAGTATTATCAGCAGCACTGTTTGATGCAGCCCTGTTAAGTAATGCACCTGAATGATCTGAACTATGCTACAGATGAAGGCTCACTGGGGGGGAAAACGAAAAGCCTCATTAATGCTCTCTCTAGATTAATTACTGTACATTTCAGGACTACATGAAATAAACATATTAAAACTCTTGTCATCTTAGATTATCTCTTATGCTTTGTTTTGAGTATGTGGTACTGTAACAAGATGACTTATAAAGATGCATGGATGATCTCTCTGGGTTTTTAAAAGTGGAATTTGTTTAGGAGACATGCATTTTGGTTGCACGTTGTCCAGGGACAGATCTGAACAAGAACGTTTCCAGAATTTAAAGTCATGTCATCTTGTTTGCTAAAGGAAAGCACACAAACAAACTTTAAACAATCAACGTAACTTATTTAAAAAGTTAAAAGTCCATCTTTTATCTGATATGTTTCATATATCATGCACATATTTTAATATTTCTATTTTATATAAAATCTCCTTTACGTTTACTAAAGTAAACCGTTTCACATATTCTACTTAATTTAGGGCAATATGTGTGGCATATATATGCAGCATATTAGGTTTTCCCAATGGGTGCCTAAGAGCACAGAAACTGAAGCTTGGCGGTTTTTAGTGAATTATGCGTGTAAGGAGGGATCTGTGATTCCCTTATGACATGCAACTATCCCTGGTAGGATACTTATGAACACATTAAAGGGGTAAATGTAAATCTGTAATATACATAAACCATTGCATTGTGGCAGAACAGCTCAAACACAGATCTGACTGGCTGAGTCTGTCTGAGCACATGAAACAGCATAGAGACAGGAGAAAGTTTTATTTGAATGTGACCTTTCACAGACGGAAAAGGAATGCATGTAAAAAGGTTTCGACACAACAATGACACAAAACTTCTTACTTTGTTCTTTGCAATTCCTCTGGGGAGGCTGCAGGCACTGATTTGTTATTCTACCTAAAAGCAACACTTGTATTTGTAACCACAAAGGCAATGAATAGATCAAGTAAATAAAGAAATAAAGAAAATAACAATAAAACACCAAGGGAACTGAATTATAATATGACTTCTGTGATGATCAAGATTTGGCTTAAATCCAAGCGAAATTAACAAGAAACTAGAGCCGTTAAGCTTTTTACATTTGCCGTGACATACTGTATAAGTACTTCATTCCTTGTATGTTGTAGCAAGAACTAATTGCAAGCCTTGAAATACAGATGGATTGTTGAAAGTCAAAGCCTGTGTGAAAATGCAAACATGGTTCACTTTTCCTCATTAACAACTCCAGATAAGACCTTGCATTGATTGCGGCGCACTAGTTAGCGCAAATGGGCTGTATAAACAAAAAATATAATTTGAAAGATGAGAAACCACTGTACACTTGGTATGCTCGTCTCCAAACAATGTTGATAGATACAAACATTTAGATTTTAATTGGATATTCTTTATATGGGCTCATTATTTTTTTTTCCATCATTTGGCTTTAAAACTTAGAACCTAAACATGGCATGGGATCCCCATAAGGCACACTGTGCTGTAAGCCCAGCCAATTAGTACTGTATTCTTTTACAATTTTTTTTATTTTTTAAATTAAGCAGTTGCTTACTTACTGGGAGGAACTGTACTAATGATTAAAATTGCAAATGTGCAAAAATATGATGTTTTTGTAATTTTTAAAGAATTACCATTTCATTTATTTTGCTTCACAATATCCTTTCGTGTCGTTCTTTGTGGAATCTGTTTTGGATGGTTCACTGTTGAATGATGGTCCCCCACAGTTCGGCTGATAGGGATATTTTCCACATTTTCATCCCCAGTTTAATGTCTATGTAGCAGTAGGGTCACAGTGGGCATGAAATATATATTTGTCAAAAATAATTCTACACCAAAACCTCTGGGAAAAGACGTTCTGGAGTAGAATTCTGCAGAATTTAAGAACGGAAATGGAATACTTTGGCAAAGAACGATTCCAACAAAAACAAGCAGCAAGTCTTTACTGTGCCTCCTAAAACATGGCTCAAGCACGGCTCTCTCTTTAGAGGATCTCTCTTTAAGGCTCTCTCTTTAAATATCTCTTCATAAGTTATGTTATAACATGTTATAAAGGTGATTAATGATTATTGACATCATTACTAAATGACACACCACTAGTGGGAAGTCATTTATAAGGTTTCTTACAATGGCCTAGTTACACATGTTTGTTAATATAATTAATAATATTACTATCTAAAATTGTTTAAATATATATTATTAATTATTTCTGAAGGACCCTGAAACCTGTGCATAATTGTGAGCTTCCAAAGCATATTGGGTAATATGTTTGTAAGTAAACAACAGTTAAATGGTTGTTTCATTTCATTTTATTTAGAGTGATGTTGACCACGAGTGCATGGACGATGACTTGAGGAGTGTCACAACCTCCTCAGTAACAGTAAGTCTGAATTTCATTGTGCATTTATGTGGAGGTGTTTTAAACTAGCATTGGGAAAATACATGGCCAGGACATCCCAAATTCTCATCCGAGTAATCCCACTCCCTTAAGAAACGATGGGTTATCGTGCTTGCTGAAACACTGATGACCGGTAACTAAAAAAATTTAGCTGGCTCTTTGAGCTAAATATATATATATATATATATATATATATATATATATATATATATATATATATATATATATATATATATATAATATATAATATATATATATATATATATATATATATATATATATATATTATATATATATATATAAACATTAAACCTTTTTGTAATGTTGTGCAACCACTCCTAGTCTTGTGCAATTGAAATCGGAAGCATATTTTAATAATTTTAGATATGGTATTGCTTCCCTCCAAAAACAAACAAAAAAAAAATTGGCATTAGTTGTTAAAGATAATTATTATACTGGAGTGGTTCCCATTTTCTACCCAGTGTACATGAACAGAACTTGATCTGTTTGTCTGGTACAAGAAGTATTTGCTGTCCTTCCTGTGTGACCACTGAGTGAATGATCAATGAAGGCTAAAGGCCTAGTTTGAGTTTGTAATATAAGGGTGGCTGCAGGAACCAGAAAGGTCAAAAAGAAATGGAGACTGGTTCCTTCTCTGAAGCTCCCATAGGTGATATCCAATAACCCCTTAAGTCTTCCTGCTGTAAGACACGCAAGCTCATTTGCTGGATTTGGGGTGACAGCAACTTGTTTTGTTAGAACCTGGCTGGAGTTTGAAATGAACCCTGGCTTCTGAGGCAGTGGGAAACATCCTTTATCTTAGCAACAGGAGGGCATGGAAACGCAAGTGCTTTTGGCAGCGGCACGGTGTAAATGTAGCGTTTCTGAGCGTCTGACCCAAGCCGCGTAGAAGGAATGCACCGTCTTCCTTTGACCGTGCCATTTCCTGCTTGACGCTTTTGAAAAGTTGTCTGGGGCTAGATGCTGAAGAAAGTCTACATCAATTATTGGACAGGAAACCAAACCTGTCTCTGGCTGTTTGGCAGCAGAAATGCTTATTGTTGGGGAGGGGGGAGGAGAGAGAAAAAAAAAGTAATGAACTCCCTTTTCTGTTAGATTTTCAGAAGTGTCTGTTATTTATTTTAGGGTCACAAGGCCACCTGGATGCTTGTAAGCAGAAAAACAAAATCTCGTTAGACCTGCAGGCAGCCTTTAGTGTATTGCTTGTTTGTCTTACACTGGAACCAAGTTGGCTTTTTACTATAACAAGCATTCTTAATTGTGATTAGCTTTTTATTCATGCCATGAACACTATTTTACACCTCTTAGCTAATAAGCTGGAGTGAAATTCTTATAGTAGCAAGCCTCTAATAGCAAATAGCAGATAGCACTGCTTTTGTACTTGTATTTGTTTGGATCATTTTAAAATTCACTTTATTTTCTTTTTGTTTTGTTTTAGAACCCAAGTTATTTGTAGTATTCTTCCTTAACAAAATGCAAGAATGTAGTAGTTACTGCACTTTTGAGAATTAGATTTGTGTGACCTATATATAGAGTAGATATAAAAACTGAATTTAATGTAAAACATTAAAGGGAATAGGGGGTTTTACAGAAAAAAATGCTGTTTTCCCCAAAGTGCAATATTAGGCTTTTTATTTGCATTTACATTTTACATTTTTAAATATGTGTTTTTGGAAACTGCAAGTAATTTATTTTAAGATTTGATTTAATCAGAGAGCATATTAATGAGAAGTTAATTACAGTGCAATAAGCCAGTGGTCTTTTGTTCAAAAAGAAAGAAAGAATAATTGTGCTCAACACTCCGGTATATGTATTGTGCAGTGTAGACAGACGCTACTGGGATGTGCACTACGTTATTGAAGGCGTTGATCGTTGATCCCTAAGTGCACAGTTAAACAATGTTCAGGATGTGTAATTACAGTGTATCGCTACACTTATACTTCTCTTTTCAACAGGATTTTTGTTCTTAACAACCTCACCCAATCTGCGGGGTGTCTGTCTTTAGAATTACACTACATTTGTTCCTGATCATCCATAATCTGTTTGCCTTTTTTACTTGATGTAGAGGTCATGTGGTCAAAATGAAACTTCATTGACTTTGTAAGGGTCTTTCTTAAACACAATGCATTAGGGGCGGAGTTATGGAAGGTAGAGTAGGCAGTAGTTTAAATTACTTGCTCGAGTGCAACAACTATGGGACATTAATAGAGTTAGTTAAACCTTCTACTAACCTGCAGTACAGGTTAGATAAACTTAGCACTGAAACTGTGTTTACCAGTATATTAATGCTTTGCACTGCAGCTATTAATGATACACCGGCAATTGTGTCTGTTCCAATTTAGCACTGGAGCAGAATATGAATAAATTTTTTCTTGGCTCATGTTTGGAGCTTAAAAGGGATTAGAGTCCATTGTTATGAGTCTTACAAATATGTTTGGGAATCAGGATGGTGGTCCCAAGACTAATTTCGATTTTTTAAATTTTTTTTTATATGTTTTCATTGATTAACAACTTGAGGATATTGTTTCTTTATTTCTTTACGCTCTGTTGTATTTCTAAGAATAACAACATGTAGGACCACAGCCTAGCATTGGAAAGAGGTGCATGTAAGCTTGGTTAAGCACAGAATGACTTTGACAGGTGCAAATTGGAAAATCCTTATGTGGTTCCATCTTCTGCTGCTTGAACTCAATACACGCATGGTTTTTAGACACAAAGTGCAGAAAAAGATCTGACAGCTGATTGCCAGCCTCGACACTTCTGGACCTTGTACAATCTCCTGCCATTTTTGTGTCGTAGCCAGGACCTCACTGAAAGCAATATGCTGTGTTACTCCTGCTGGAAGGTGGCTGGTTACTGAATGGTCCAGGCCTCTGTTGTCAGCCCGTGCCGTGGAATTTGGTATTCAGTTCTGCCCTCTGATTGGGTTGCTCCCAATCACGATACAAGGAGGAGCGAGCAGGAGGCAAACTTGAGTGGCTAGTCGTAGTCAGTGGATAAACTGGGATTTTAAAAGAGGTGGCCCGTGTAAGGTGAACGGAATCCTACTTTGAATCAAAGGACCAGGACCGGAATCCTGAAGAGGTGGAACACCGTTCCGGACCGTTACACTCCAATTTAACCCATGGTCGTAGTAGGGAGTAAATAGTAACTTTACTGTTACTCACTGATCTGGCGCTGATTAAGAATTAACCACGACATTTAGTATTTACATGAATTAAACAACTTTCTTATTTAATGCACAATCCACTCCCTAGGTATTGTTAAGTTAATTAGTAAACAGACTGATTTTAAGTAAACGTTTCTGTCGAAAAAGGAAACAAATCGCCTGTGTATAATAACTGTTGATTGAAATTGAACCTTGTTCAAAAATAAATGCGGCAATGCTACATTCTGTGAACTTCCATCTTCATCAGCAGACCCAATGAACAGGATGCAACACCATTTAATACAATACAAATCTATAATAATAAAATAACATAAACTGACAGATAAAATAGTCGAAGCATAAGCAGGAATGAAAGACCAGGGGACTGAAAACAGTGGCAGTGTACACGCCAGAATTATATTTGAGTGTTCTCCTACACGGAAAGAGTTTCTTTCACACAGCAGACTTCCCATCATTCAATCTGTCTCTTTCTTTTGTTGTCTCTTTATTAAACTTTGTTTTGCCACTTGTGATTCTTTTACGTCAGTGTGCTTAATTTCTACTTTGTTTAGCAAATCTGAGTTTGTGTGACTTGTGACGGGCGTGAAATTGCTAAATGATTGAAAGTGAAACTGTGTAGTGCTCACCACCAAAGGGAGTCGGAGCCAGGGGTTTAATGCAGAAATATTTTGAACAACATAGTGCTCAATACTTGATTAAAAGACGCAGCTGTCATAGTCAAGTGTTCGATGAGAGAGAAGGAGTCTGAGAAACATGTTACAAAATACCACTGGATGGGTCAGCTCTTCACAAGCTCCTCTATCCAGTTATTGTCTGGAGTCTGTGTTTTTTTATTCTTTTCCCAAACTCATTTGCATCTGAAGTACAAAGACCCTCTGTTGAAGACCCCCTAGCAGTCTCCCCCCCCCCCCACACTTTGTCTTTACAAAGGGGCCTCGATAGCTATAGCATACATAGTTTTCATTACTTCTCTCTTCAGAAACCAACAGGAATCTGTTATTTTAACACAACATGCTTGGTGAAGTGATGTTTTCTCTGAGAATAAAGACAGCTGATCCTGAAGAATGGACTTCTTCTTACTTCGAGGAGGAAGAGAGGAAGCCAGACTGGATCATGGAATTACTTGCATAAATAATGTTGTTAGGGGGCCATCCAGTGCGTCTGCCTGAAGTCCATACTGTAAGGAAGTTTGGACTGTTGGAAATGAATGCAGAGGGCACAGTGTGTCAGAAATCTGTCATGCATATGTAAATGAGATGTTACTTTGTATAGGTTTCTATCAACAAACAGAAGCCTGGAATGCAAAAATGGGTGGCTAATGTTTGTCTTTTTTAGTTTAGAAATGAAACAAACAGTGTGTCTGCAACATGATTGGAGAACTTTCTAATGATTAATTATACAGACTGTGTTACTCTAGTGTGATCTGTTAGCAGCACAATGAAAGCGGTTTATTTTTCTCACTATACTTTAAATTCAGTATTGTAGAGAAACAGTGGGAGAAAAAAATTGTTTTATGCCATGTTTGTCATGCGACCAAATTGTGTTGTTCCCACTGTGACGTCAACAGCATTTAAGCAACAGATGCCATGAAAGGTTTATAATAGCAATAAAACCCTCAGTTTATCGTATTGCTGCATATTCTTTGTTATTATAATAGAAACAGTTTAGACTTTGCAATGGCGTTTAAGTTAACTACATCTGACAACAAAAGTGTAAGAACATTTTCAAGTGCCGTGCATACCAATTGTAGTTAAGCTTTCATAAAACCGATTCAATAACCGTTCTCCTTTTTCAAAAAGTTTCAAGACCTCCCCACAATGTTGTATTTTCATTAGCCAAACAGGTTTTTTATTTTTATCCAGGGTGACTGTATTTTCTTTAGCAAGTGGGAGGATTTTTCTTTCTCGCCTGTGTTGTGTTTTTGGATTGTTTTTCTCCAGTCTGTCAGTGGCGTTCAGTCTTACGCTTGCGGTGTGTTTTAAGACTACCCTCTCTGTGTATTGAGATTTTAATTAATGTTAAGATGACACCCCTTCTCTCCCTCCCTCCCCTGGTGTCACCTGTAAACATGTGGCAACTTTGACACCAGCCCTGCGTGAAGCTGATTCGATCAGAACCTCATATACAGGACCCTGCTGCCTACAAAATGGCACTAATTGCATTATCCTCATGCCTGAGGGGTGAGCTAAATAACAAAACCCAAAAGAGGCTCTTCTGTGAATACAAAATAAAGTTAATCTCTGATACTAGAGCCTAATCTCCTCTTGATCTTATCTTGCAGGTTGAAAGCAGAATTTGCAGATCCGAGTCAGAATTATCTGCACAGAAATGTGTGAATGCCTTGCTTACATTTGCACTGGCCTTTTTACAAGACATGGTAATCAGCTGGGCTGTCATAGTCCTGGTGATTTTTCTGATCCCCTGTTAAAATACCTGCATTAATACCTTTTGCGTTTCCATTGTACTCCTAATTGAAAACAAAAAGGTATGAGGAATGTTGTCTAAGAGCATAATGTAAATGTCACTGGCTTGTTTGACCAGCGTACCTAGATTTAGTTACACAACTGTGAACAGATCTTTATACTGAAGGCAGGTTGACTAACAGATTGTGTACCGTAATGCATTATCGCTCCTTTTTTTTTTTTAACAAATAATGTAACCAGTTCTGGCAAATATTTACGTATTAAATTATTTATATGTGAAGGTGTGTTTCACGGCAATGACCATGTTGGTATTAAGCAGGGCAGCAGGAAAAAAAAAAACACCACCACCACACACCACTCCTGTTAGCAAGCCTACACACACACTGTGCTGGCAGTTAAAGGGTTAAACAGACATGCTTTGCTGAATTGTTCTTTTTATTGTTAGTTCCGGACTGAAGGAAGAGTTCTAATTGGACCCTGCTTTACCTGTGCGGCACAGAGAAGTGCCATTGACGATGACGTGTAACCAGCCCGCTGCCAGAAGCACATGTAACACATAGTTAACACCCGTCGGGGCCACCAGTCCAGCCCCTGATCGGTCACTAATAGTTGTTGGAAGGCAGCAGACCACTCTTACTATTGTAACTGCATTGCCTTTCACCCAGTTAGTTCATGTTTGACATGTTACATATTTAACGTCTGCAGCAGGGTAGTGTAAAGTTGAATGTTTATGCTGGGTCACTCTCTGCTCTTTCTGCGAACAAGACTTTTATAATTCCCCTATTAGGCAGCACAGCAAGGGAAATTTCACAGCGCAGTTTTATTGATTTATGTCAATAGCAATTAGATATGCTTACTCTATTTTAAAATAATAAATATTCACAATGTGCCTGCTGTGTAAAAGCCCAAGGACATAATTGTGATAATTAATTAGGAAGGTTTGTTTCTTGTAAACCGACATCCTCTTCTTCAACTGTGGCCGTACAGTTTTATTGTGCTATACAGTTGACCTCAAATGGGAAATTTGTGTTGGAACCAACCTAACTAACCACTATGGCTCCTGACTGTTGTTAATGTTATATTTGTCTAATAAAACCCAGCAGGAGCTGCCTGTGTGTGCCTAATAGCTGCTTTAATACAAGGAGGTTCGGGGAGATTTTAAACCACAGATTGACATAACTTGCAGAAGGTTGAACATGGGACATACATGCATTTCACTGTTCTGTAAACAGTCATACCTATACAATGTTATTCTATATATTTAATAATGGTACACAGCAGACTGATTCAGGAGGTTTTCAGAACATATCAGAACCCAAATCAACACACACACTACCATCCTTCATATGGTCTTAGTTGAACTACTTGAAAATAGCACACTTGTATTTACATTAGTGTTATGCTGGACTTTTAGTGGCGTTCATTGTAAAGTATTTGTTTTGAACCTTTAGCTGGCAAGTGGGCAAAACTGTCTTCCTCTCAGTGTTTATATAAAAGTCATTGTAATTTAAAGAGTGAGCAGAGGAAGTGTAGTGTTGTACATTGATTACTGCCCAGGGGAGAACTAACTGTGGAACTACTTAAAAGATAATATGAGAAACTGTTTTCAACTTTGTTCGTCTTGTTGAAAAGTTAAAACAATATCATTGATGTAAAGGAAATTGGACTAAATGGTAATGTTTACAACCACTGATGTTCACACATAAGCAGCCCAATCCAACATAAACATCCACTTGTGCATGTAAATCTAGAAACTATTAATAAGCACTTTCATCCTTGCATCTGGCCGTCAATTTTTTTTAAAAATCAGTCTCATGTTACGCTTGGCGAGGCTTGCTGTACTTTTAAAAGCAGTAGTTTCTACTGGGGTGGTGAAATAACAATTCTGAAAGCCCTCTGGTGCAGTGAATGTCTGACTGTTAAACTCTCATTCCAGAGAGGATTTTGGTAAGAAGTGCACAAGACTAATCTTTCTGCCTGCACACCAAAAGAAAAGCAAAAACCATACAGATTTTAAGACACATATGAATGGATTTTTAGGGAACACACACACACACACATTAACAGATGATGTATTTATTACTTACTTGCATGTTTAAAACAGGAAGGAATCACGTGATCAATTTTAAAATAGGCGATACGCCACATGGATTTATTTATTATTTTCTCCAGGAAACTAGATTGGCTGGAAATCCACCCCCCCAGGAGTTAGGCTGAACCCACTGGGACACATTTCACATGAGTTGGAATCAAACCCAGGGTTTAAGATGCCCATTTAGATGTATTGATCACAGTCCAAGCTTCTTTTGACCCAGAGTTTATAACAAAAGCCCAACTCCCTTTGTTTCTATGTAGCTTTGTAAGTTACACTGTCTTTTTTCCTGACTCTTTGCCATGCATTCGTACTGTTTCCTGTATTTACTGCACAGGAGGATGTATCACTTTCATGTCCATGCCAAGTACAGAATACAGCTCTTCTTCAGGTTGCCCTGTTTTCTAGACAAGTAAAAACTATAGTGCTGATGGCAACTTCAGCAAAGCAAAGAAGTATAGATAGTTGACTTGTGTGGAACACCGAAATATATCGCGCTGTTAGGACGACCATGTGAGAGTATTTTGATATTAAACAGGGTTGTTTATGGTCGCTTATCATTTGCAGAATTCCATTCTAAACGGTGTACTGTAGGGCAGATTTGATCTTTTAAAGGTAGTTAGGGTTGAGCATAAGGGGTCAATACCACAGGTATCTGCAAGAACGAGCAGGGCATCTTTTCATGGTAGTTAGGCTTCCCAAATAAAGGGTTCAAGAGTGTGACCTGATATGACCCTTTGACCCAAAGTCAAGCCTGGTACACTCTGTGCACCTAACACTGTTTTTGAGCTGCCAACAGCCTGTTAGTCATTGCTGTCATCAAAGTTACCCAAAGTGAATTTGCAGTGTAATTATATATAATATATACACACATACACATACACATACACAGACACACGGATGCATACACTGCATATTCATAATTTAAGAATGAATGTTGTTGTTTTCCTATTGGAAATGTGCTCACACTAGGGTGTGATGTGTGTATTGCATTAATATATGTACTGTATGTGTAAATCAGCACCATAGAAAGTGTCTGGCTGCATTGCGTTTAACAGCCGTTGACATACAGTCTCTATGCAATATAAAAACAAGCAATCGGTAACCGATAACCCATAGTTGTACTCCAGACATATTAACCCTTTCAGTAGCTCGACAAGGTATCAAACCCTTCAAGTCTTCTGCAATCATGACTTCTGGTATCTAACAAAAGTTATCTGAAATCACAGGCCCCGGTGGCTCCTTGCTCTTTTTATAATGCAGATGTTGTATGTGAGAAGGCCTTTTTGTTAGCAGTACTTGCAAAAAGGGAGAGAGAGGTGAAGAGGGACATTGTTTAAGATTACGATGCTATAGCAGTAGATAAGTGGGATCACTAAGTTTTTATTTATTTATTTTTTCTCATTGTTTAGCGTTGGCCTCGATTTCGTTGGGTCTTGTGCTCTGTGTTTAGTCTTGCAGTGAGACAGCTCCAGGACATTCTCTTTTTGTATGTGGATTATTAGCCACTCACAGGTTGGTTAGTCATATTACCAAAGATATATGGATTGTCTACACTGTTCTGAGGTTCTGCCTAACAAACTAAACCAGCAGGGAAAAACACTGTAATTCCATTCAGCCTTTAAGTAAAGCAATATGTTACTTTGTCCTAAGATGTTAAAAGTCAGACTCATTCCTACAAGGCTCCTACACACTTTACCAGGAAGACGGCAATATGAAAAATAGCACAGGGCATTTCCTTTAGCTCAAGACGACCCTTGAGTATTTTTTGTATTTAATTTTCATTAGCATTTCTTTATCTTTCAACAAATCGTGCAGAGGAACAACGACAGCCTTGAGAGTTCTTTGGGCTGTTAATGATATAGAGTAGCTCACTCAATTTGCTGTGCTTTTCCTTTATGAAACCAAATCCCTCTGTTAAAAAAAAGGCACATGAAAAAGTGACCTTGTAACATAATTCACAATTCTTCAATTTATCATTATTAGTGTAGAGCCCCAGATACAAAAGGGGGGAATATTGCATTACTGCAAGGATTATACAGATTACATCAGAACATTTGGATTGGAAATTAGCTTGGTTTACCATTGGCGCATAACATAAGAGGTGAAACCTGTTTGTGAAATATTGTCATGTTCAGGAAGGCAGCATATTAGCTACTGCATTCATAGCTCACGTCGAGGGACAACATTTCCATTGAAAGATATTGTTTTTGTTTAATATTAATAGCTCTTTTTAAACCTGCGTTTCAGATTGATGGTTTAAATAACATATTTTGCTTGCACTGTATTTATTGAATGGGGGATTGGTAAAGATAGAACTAACTTATGGTATTGCCACTTGATATCATAACACCCCTATAATAATTACATAGCATACCTTTTTATTTTTTGCAGTGCTGGACTAGCCAGCAGAGGCCTGGCTCTCACAGGGGAATGCCGGTGCTGGGTCATTATTGCAGCAGTTTGTCTTCATCAATCAACTTGTGTTTGTTGACCAAGCAGCATGATGTCACTATTAATTTCATAGATGCTCTAACAGGCTCCAGCCCCCCCCCCCCCTCCTCAGCAGGCAATCATCTGCCTGTTGCATTGTGGGTTCTCTACTTTCCGTTGAAAGCAGAAACAGAACTACTACTTGTAGTTGGTTTGCCTAACAGTAGCTTTTAGTCCTGATCTTTTATGGTAGGCTTTATTAAATATAATTAAATACAAATATATTACTGCTCTGTCCTTTAAATGTTTCGTACCCATCCATCTATAGCTTTTTGTAATGTCTAGAGAGGTTAATAATACACACCGTATTGTTGTGGGCTGCTGCCAGCTGCAAGTCGCAATTGGTTGATCTTTTCATCCTGCCCATGTAAATGACTGATATTCTGCGAGGAGTCAGCTGTGGTTCTCATCCACTGAGGCCCGGTCAAAAGCTACAGCCGGTTTTGATGACCTGCTACTGTAGCACATTAGCAGTAATCTGCTAGTGAAACCCTTAAATGGTTACTAAGCTGTCAGACTTGTTAATTGGAATTCTTACATTCCTGGGAAATACAACCTGATCAGGCTGCTTGAAAATAAATAAATAAAAACGAATACAAAAATAAGCTGATACATCAAGTACCACAGATCTGAGTTTACAAAACTGTGTGCCGTCAGGTTGTCCTTTTTAATCAAATTTAAGGAGATACTGTAATATCTATCTATATATCTATATAACTGTAAGTATATAGATATTTAGTATAGCCAAGTTGCACATGAGCGCTGCAGGGGCTGTCCCGTTATTAATATCGAAGATGCATGAAAATAAGTTCTAAGTTGGCACTCGTCATTTATTATAATGTGTTATCTGGTGATTAGAGTGAAGTTATATGTAGGCAGCAGCCATTCATTAGGCCATTACTGCTGTTCTTATTGCTTTAAGGGACTTAGTTTAGGCTTAGAGGGCAGGTCAGACCCCCCCTTCCCCTTCATGTATCAACCTTTTGATGTCCCGTCAGTTCTCTGTACTGTGTACGCCTTGCCTTTAACAGAACGTCTCGGGGTCACAGAAGGGCGCTGCTGTATCTTTTAAAGTGGTCCTGCTATAGACTTGCGCTGCGTCCTGCTCTACTTCTACAGATGTGTTTTTGTGATCTCTGCAACTGCATCCACCCCCCTCACCCCACCTCACTACCTCTGTGTCCATTATTATTTTATAGTTTTGTTCTGCATTCCTTCCACTCAGCCTTTAGTAGACAGAGGCCCTTTTTAGTTTATTACTTACATATGTCCGTGCCTCTTTACCTCAGCAGGGAAAGACAAAATATGGAGAGGGAGCCGTGGATTTGGGATGGTTGGCTAATCCCTCCCCACCTTGAACTAATCGTCAGGCCAATGTGTTATTGCGCCAAGCGCTGTTCTGCAGTGCGTTGCCAGTGGGGTTTCAATTTGTAGAAGCATAAACAGATACTAAACTAGGAGTAATGGTGCAGTGATTTATGAACAGCGTTCGGATCAAATTATCACAGCAGTCCCCTGCTGCCACCCTTAACAATTGCCTTCTTATTCCTGCTGCCGAAATGTTTCTTCATATAGTTACTTGTTGGTGAACAAACTGATTTGCATTGGTCTTTGTTCTTTTTTCTGGAGTATGAGACTGGGAATTGCTAACATTTCTTGTTGTTATGCATATACATATACTGTATATTGTTTTTAGAAACAATGGCTCTTTCATGATTTAATGTTGTTTATTTCTATTGGGGTCTAAGTGGAGTTTGTTGTATGAATAAATACATTTGTCCCACGGTCTGTTGGGGAAGGCATAATGGTAACACAGAGTTAAACTATAAATTAATAAAATAAGCTATAGTTAAACTTAAAAGCTAGTTCCCATGTCACCTGGGCTCTCGTTTCATACAGCTAAATGCATTTGAAAAGCACCTTTAACGGTTTTATGTGAAATCATTACTCATTTTAATATTCTGTCAAAACACTTGCATGCTTTTGATGTCTTTTAACTCTGGCTTTGACATTTGTAATGTATGCTTAAAAGGAGCTGGGTGATAATTCCATTCAGTTGCTGTAAGTCTTGGATAATGACAAACCTTAAAAAAACATGAACATTAAAGTGATCTTTGAGCTGTTTGTAAAATCAATTACATATTGTCCAAACTCTGATTCCTTTGGAGAAACTTAATCGCTCAAACTTCTGCAGAGGATCACCCGAATTAACTTGGACATTTGTTTTCACTCTCTCCTTCCACTCTCCTCCCCCCCAACCCTTGACTTTCACTCGCACATCGTTACATTTGTGTGCTTCTTACAATTCCACTGGGACCGATTAATCATCATTTGCTAGTATATCTGTCTCAAAACCTGAGCTTTGATCATGTTGTATTTTATAACTTACATCTGTTCTACATTTAACCTTTTGTAATGCTGTTTTTCAAATCTATTACCTGGTATAACAAAGGAATGGTTTTATTGGAAACTTTGTAGCAGATGTAAATCACACATCCTTCATTTATCACATCTTCTTACCCTTCGGTCGGATGCATGTATGCTTTATGTTGTCCTTGATTCAGTATCTAAGGCAAATACTTTTTTCATCTTTTTTTTCTTTTCCCTTTTCCTTTCCCAGTCCCAGTCCCTTTTCCAGCGTGTACAGTTGGATTCCATGGAACGGGATTGGTTCCGCTTTGCAGCCCTGGGAAACGCAGCCGCCCTGGGCCAGCTCCTGAAGCAGGATCCAACGCTTGCATCCAAAAAGGTAATCACAGCTAATTAGAAGTGAAATGCGTTTTTCTAAGGAAGTAGCTGGAAAACTTCACGATTTACATTTCTCAGACAAAACTGATTAGTGGAACGTTGCCCTGCTTTCGGAGCCACTTTCAATCTGGATTGAATCTGTCACTTGAAACTTCTAATTGTTCAGTAAATCCCCTACAATGCAGTTTTTGGTACAAATGTGCAAATGTTAGAAGATGTACACCAGCAGTTGTTTAGTTTAGCAAATGTCTGGCAGCTGTTTTCTGCAGGTTACCCTAAACATGACGTTACGCTTAGGGACTTGGGGATGTTGAAATGAAGTACATGCTGCAAGAAGAAAGAACATGATAAGATGGGAGTCTAAACATTGCTAAAGATCCCAGCGTTTACGAAATTCCTTTCTATTTTGGGCTCTGTAATAGCTTTAGCATAGGCCATAGGAACATAAGAACATAAGAAAGTGAGAGGAGGCCATTCGGCCCATCTTGCTCGTTTGATTGTTAGTAGCTTATTGATCCCAGAATCACATCAAGCAGCTTCTTGAACAATCCAAGGGTGTCGGCTTCAACAACATTACTGGGGTGTTGAGGAATACAAGAGAGTATTGTACCCAACAGCAAAGCTGTTGAAAATAAAAATAAATATATTTTAAGAAATATAAAAAAATGCAGGTTAAATAATAATAATAATAATAATAATAATAATAATAATAATAATAATAATAATAATGCATGGCAAAATATAATAAAAATAGGAAGTGTTATGTATTTTTCCAGATTATTGATTTCGTAATATGTAATCAACTTAACTTAATCAACTTAATTATTTTAATTGCTGGTATATCAAGCCAGTACTGGTGCATGTTATCAAACTTGATCAAAGGTTCAACCTCTTCAAATAAAAGTTTGCTGAATGGTCTTAATCAATAGGGTTGCATATCAATGCAAGACAAAAATGGATACAAGTTTAAACTAAAAAAATTAAACCGAGTTCTTTGTCATACAGTTTGACAGCTCAACAAGCTAGTTCATTAGTATTTCTTCAGAGGTAATGACCAAGAGAATGGTGCTCACAAGCTGCAGTGCACAGTTTAATACTGCAAGGGTCTCTCTCTACACAGTGCTGATCGTTGAAAACTACAGAAGCCTATTAAAGATAAAGAGCATAAACAAGACTAAGGCACTTCTTGAAGTATTTCGCAAAGGTTGCAGGTGCGGGGAGGTCACGACGATATCATGTTCTTCTAAATATTTCAAGGGATAGAGCGAGTTTTCATTGCATTATCTATAAAAGAGAGAATGGGAAAAGGCTTTGAACATGCCTCCAGTGTAGGCCACTGGTGCTTACTCAATCCAACAAAGGTTTGGGCAGCAGATAAGGATTTCTGACCATGGCAGGGCAGCTGTTTCTCTTTCATCTCTCATTTCAGTGTGTGCATGGAATGTTTGCTTAGCCTGGCCATGTTATCGTGGTAGGTAGATTTTTTTTTTTTTTTTTTTTTTTTTTTTAATTCAATTTTCTCTATTTCATTTACTTAAGAGTAATTATCAATTTCCTAACTCAACCCTTGTCTCCTCTGAGAGTACTTAAACTGAAACCCCAACTTTATGAACCTTCCATCAATATTTTATTTTAATTGACAGTTTTGCATTGGTTTAACACTCTCCCTGGAGTACTTTTTTCTGCAGTTAACATAATAAATACATGAGATAGTCTGCTAAGAAAGAGTTCACGGGAGGTGCATTCAGATACAAATCGTATGGCTGCATAACGCAGTTTATTCCACAGTTCTAATGCATCACATTTTATGCTCAGTATTTTGGGGGATTTGCTATTTTTTTTTTATTTTAATTTTTTTTAATATGGAACGTAATCAATAATTTTCCTTTACTTTCATTTTTGTATTCCTTTTCTAAAAGCACTGGAATAGTCCCCTTAAATAGGCTTAATGCACCATCCAAAACAATACTGTTCTCATTAAAGGTGAATACTCTCCCAAGGTGTGGTTGGGGTTTGAACCCTTCCTCCCTCAGCACCTGTCTATACGGCGATGTTGTTTGAGAAGCCCTGTGAGGTTAACAAGTGGATAGCAAAGAGATTGTTTGCAGTGAATCTAAATATTTTAAAATACTACATTATTCAGTACTATATACGTAGTGCTTCTGTTTTTCGGGTTTTATTAATTGTATTTTTCAGTGCTTATTTTTAGCTATTTTCAAGTTTTATGTATATTGTTTTTTTCAGGGCTTTCGTTTTTGATATACTGTATGAAATTAGCGTTTTCAGTTACTTTCCAAAATGCTTGAGTGTTTTTTGTGTGTGTGTGTGTGTGTGTGTTAAAATATGTATAGAAACTCGACAGTACTTGCACACTTAAGTTGTACTTTCTTTCCTTTGCTGTCTTCCACAACAAAATCCCTATGGTCACGGGTACATTCTTCTGGGGCTTTTGTGTGTAGGCATTTTTGTACATTTGGCCATAATTCTGTTTTAAATCTTCCGTGTCTTAACTGTAATACAGCTTTAAATCCCGCTAACAAGCCTCCATCCTGATTGTAATCTCGTTTTTAAATCTCGCAAGCAGAGTCTCCAATAGAAATGTAGGAATGTGCTGTCATTCAGTAGCTGGGGTGGGTTTAAAGTATTCAGAACTAATCAATGATAGATACAAGTCAGGAAGACGGGACATTGCCCAGCAGCGCAGGGAAATGTATTTATTATTTTTGTAGTAGGTTTTATTTTTTTAAATGTGAAAAGGGTAAAGTCAACATGAATAGATGAACCATTTCCACAGTTTTTCTTGTGTTTTCCAGTGTTTATTGGCTATCCACTGATTTAATTTTTTTTTTGTATCAAGTCAGATCAAAGGCAAACATAAAGTGTTGCTCAGGAAAAGGTTGTCATGATGGTGCTCTGCAGTGTTGTTGGAAATCTTCAGTACTGTAGCAGGG